>NC_085137.1:478755751-478805751 GCF_035046485.1 Aedes albopictus | reverse complement strand
TTACGAAGCTTCATGGGTCATTGAATCCTTAACTATCTATATCTTTTGAAAATTTCTAGAATGCTTTCGTTATTTCTGAACGAAGCAAAAGAATTATAATCAAAAAATACTACACAACTATGTATTTTTGTTACTTACACAGTTAAAAATGTTATATCATTTAACCTGTAACAAAAGGATCTCGTCGTATAGCACACATTTTTCCATCAGTTTATAAATTTACATCTTGCTCTCAGTATGAAGCTTGCGTTCAACATTCCATACAAGAAATTGTTTGATGTAAAATTAAGTTCAATAAGATAGAAATTCGTATGCAATTTTTTTTTCGTTAGGTATAATTTGAAATATTTTGCTGAGTAGTAACCATTCTCCGTTAATAGTTTTCTTTGTTTTCATTGTTTTCTTAAATTGAAATGGAAAACAAGTAGGGCATGAGTGCTATAAGTAATTTTACGCTCACCGGTGGCATTAGCTCGTTGTTAACTTGTTATTTGAAACACATTTTAGTTAGAAACCCGATCATTGCAAAACATGACTATTTAATGCATTCAAAAGGCACTCAAGTGCTATATATGTGCTGTCAGTGCGCTCCGATGCACGTTAGTGTCAAAGTTACGTTACAATTAGCGTATGTCATTTGCTCGTTGCAAAGCAAACATGTTGCAACAGGTGAACGGCCGCTGTTGTTGATGGCTTCCTATGAAAATATAGCGACTGGCCGTTGATTTTTTGGCTATATCTCTAAAACGGTAAGAGATTCCATTTTTTCGTCAAAGAACGAAATGAAGAACATTAATTTTTGCGCTAGGAAAAATTTTGTTCAAAATAATCTATGATACAGACGGTACTTTTATCAGCATTTCTAGAAGTTTTTTCTCTATGGTGAAAAATTTTCTGAGAAACTTCTTTCTCAATGTATTTTTATCGAATTGCCGAGGTAATTTGGCGTCGATTTCACTAAAAAAAGTTTGTTCTACGATGCATAGTTTTTGAGATATGATTTTTTGAAGTTTGGGATGTTTTACAAAATTTTGAAAAATCGTGAAATTTCATCTAGTGATTCCCGGAAAAATAGACGACTATGATTTTTTTGAATTCCATATATGGTCATATATCCACGACCTCTAGCTCTGGTGAAATTTTCATTGAAATCGGAGACTCTTCGGCCCAAAGTGTTCGATAATAAAAGAAAATCCCCATAAAGCAACATTGTACAGAAATGCTCGGCTGAAATCCCAATAGCGCACCACACTTTTTTCAGCAAACCGCCTTCATTTCATGCATCTGCAATCTACATCCAATAGAATCACACACCTATGTACCTGCTTAGTATGCAATTCATTCACCTCCGGCTCAAATACAGAAGTCTATTTGATATACTTGGGATTGCCATTCCATTCCTCGTCATCAGCTCAGAGACTACCCGAAAGTTGGAAGAAACCCGAATGCAAAGTGGTCAGCCGTACCTTAGCAATCCGGCTGGCCGATGCACCTCATGGTAAATATACGCCACGAGCAGATATCCTGCATTCTCTGCTTCCCGTTCGGTAGTGATGGACCAACACATCCCGCCACGCCGGGCAGTCGACGCAACTATTACACAAAACTATTCAATCATTGTGAAAAATTAATCAAGAATTCTATTTTCTTTCAATTAAAAAATGTTTTCCCGATACGCAAAGCACTACATAAACATAGTGCATTGGTTCTGGCCTTCAGCGTGCGCTGGTTGTCCAGCATCGTCCATCTATACCTAGTAGAGAGAAAGAGTTCCACCAAACCTCTTCAGGATATGGGCGGATGCAAATGGAACGCACCAGGCTAGCACACAACTCGGTGTATTGGAATGGGCGACAGGAAAGGAGAATATTTATTTTCAACGCTACCGCCTTTGGCGAACTGTGTTGTGCGTGGACTCGGCTAGCTGGCTGATGGTGATGAGCACTGAGCAGCCAGCCAGACGTCTTTCCATCTTTCATTCCGTACCGGACCAAGCTCGTTCAGCAGAAACCATTCGGATCTCGGCGGATGCATCGCGCGCATTTTCGGATCCGTTTCGATCCTGAGTGGCTGTACGCAGTCAGCATGCGGTACCTAAGAGCTGCACCGTGCACTGCACATGTATAAGGCTGCAGGATGGTGGGTGTACTTCCTAGGAAGGAAGAGTGCGTTGCAGTACGAAAGTCGCTATAGGGTTTCCAGAGTGTTGCGGTTTTTCAAGGGGTACTTTTTTATTAATTTAAATTATTTACTTAATTAACTCCTCCTTTGCACGTTAACGTCTAGCATTAGCATTAGCATTAAGCGAGTCGCACAAATTCGTAGGTGGTACAGTCCTAGACCGCTGTTATGAGGGTTCCCTCCTTCCCGTCCGAATCAAAGCACAAAGATTTGGGACTAATCTCTGACTCTTAGACAAGACTGACGCAATCCTCCAATGGTCGAGCACTGTCCTGGCCACATCCTTGCGACTGCTGAGGAATGGGAAAGGATGGTTAGTTTTGGACATCTATGAAAAATGCAGACAACTCTACGATCTCTCAGGCCTAGGTGTCTCGGGAATTTGGGTGTTGTTAGTGGAAGGGTAAACTCCAAAGGATACGCTTGGTTAACGTTCAGGTACACCATTGTTAGACTGATTCGAATCAGTTGTCTGCCCAATACATTCTGGTTTCCACGTCATCTTGTTGGCATTTGGTTGAATTACTAGATTCTTCGGTTGATAATCTGAAATATAAAATAATATTAACATTGTACGTCAAATAAGCTACATATTAGTGATATGCTCGCCACAGTTACATATTTTTAAAATATTATTTATTCGTACGATACATTTACCTAAATCTTGCTGAAATAAAATGTTAATTAGCAGTACATTGAAACATAAATACTACAAAACACAAGGAAAAGAGTATCAAACTTTGATCTTGGAATATTTAAATATACGGTGAATAACAAGATCAAAATTTGATTTGGGAGATCTTACACCGCAACGCACCATTTTAAGTTGATCTACCCACGTTACGGGGTACCTCCTTTGCACGTTCACGTCTTTCCCTCTTTTGTTCTCGAGACTTTCAGCTAGAGGCTGGCTCGTCTCCGAAATTAAGCTGTTGGATAGCATCCTTAACTTCTCTCAATGTGGGAGTTGGATCGTTGCTGCTCCCTGCTGTACTACGTAATCATTTCTGCCGCTGATTTGGTCCTCCAAGTTTGCGCTCCCTAAACCATTCAGTTGTTCGTTCATTAAGATGTTCCCGTCCTTATCCTTGCGCATTTCGGTTTGTGGCACGAATCTTTTGCGGGATGCGCTGAGCTTCTCGTAGAACTTCCGTGTTTGTTGTGAACGACACAGCAGTTCTATTTGTAGGCGGCACTTTTCTCCCGGAAGAGGCGGATCTGTTGGTTTCACGTTCTGCCGACCCTTGCTGCAGCATGACCGCCCTTCACTGGTTTATAAACAGACCAACCAAAAACCCGCATGATATTCGCCGTCGAAGGACTCCTTAATTGGCTTAAGCCTGTGAAACCGAATTCCGGACAAAATTGTGTACGCTAAATTGAGAAGTGTCATTTTTCTGTAGTTCACGCACGCAAGTCGATTCTTTTCCTTAAATAGAGGGCAAATGAGACCATCCAACTAACTAGCAGGCAGTTCTTCCTCTACCCATATCTACAATATGGTGTTAGAATTGAAACAGCTGCTCACTACCGTTCTTGAAAAGCTCGGTCGGAACTTCGTTCTTACCAGCAGCCTTGTTGTTCTTCAGCCCTCTAATGGCTGTCTTTATCTTGTCTGTCAGCAAGTATCCATCACGGTCATTGCACATGACGGGAGAAGGCGCAGGTTTCCTCCGCACGCCATTGACAGTTTCGTAAAACCTTCGCATACCAGTCTGTTCCACGTTCTCTTGCGCCTAGCCAATTACATTTTCCACGTGGTCTTTTTTTATTTCTTTTTGCGGTGGATTCGTTTTTCGGCTCCCTACTCTGCCGGGTCTCCGACACCCCAGCAACTGGCTTCTGACAAAATTTTTGTCATACGTTACCCTCTGGCACCCCTTTGCAAACCACCCATTCCTAAGTTATTTTGAGCAGTGCTTTTTACCTCTCGCGCTTTTTACCTGCCTAACTATGAGTACGGCATAGTTCCGTGGATAGACTTTCACAGAGTGGTGAGATTATCGCTCTTTGTTGATCCGTTCGTCCAGCTTCTGGTGATAATCAGCTATCGTACGCATCGATCGCTGGGTCCAAGAGTCCGACACGGTTGATAACCGAGTACGAATCTTACTAACTAAGACTCTTAGTCTAAGAGATAGTGATGTGAGTCAATGTTGGGACCCTTAAAAGTTCTAACCTCAATGACGTCCCAAAAATGTCGGCCATCTACCAGCACATGGACGATTTGGTTGCAAACTTCGTCATTTGCGTGTCTCCAGGTGTAATTGCGGATATCCTTGCTTGCAAACTAAGTGCTACTAATGGGCATCCCGCTGGCAGCATCAAAGCTGACTTATCTTAGGCCATTGTCATTGGTGACGAAGTGCATGCTCTCCATACCGATGCGATGATTGGACGTATAAGTCCTCTCTTCCAACCTGCGCGTTGGTGTCACCGATGGCAGTCTTATCGTCGTGTTTAGGACATTCTCCATATAGGGGCATCTGGGGTAATACGCACTGTCGAGGCAAAACGCACCCCCTTTGTTTTTCAGGGATTATCGGTTTTAGAGCTTTGAAACCTTACCAGTCTAATAGAACGTGTTAATAAATGAGCATCTGGAAAATTTTACATATCTGCGTTACGTAATTAGTGAGAAAAATGAATAAAATTGAAAAGCACGATTCTGATGTAATTTTCCCGATCGTTTGTCGAATGATTTGATGGTGAAAACCGACCAAACATCTAATGCTGTTGTGTTTATTCAGTTCATTGAGGGCAATGCTAAGCATAGGAAAAATAACTTAAACAGTAATCTACGTAAATTATATGTTTTAAACTATTTTATTTTTTGCTATTGATTGGGGCAATATGCACTCCATTGGTTGGGGCAAAACGCATTTATAGAAAACAAGCTGTAATAATATCTATGAGTGCTCTGTAAGTAATCGCAAACAAAATTGAGCTATTGTTTGTCTTAAAACCTTAAAAAACATGCATTTTGTCTAAGAAGTAAAAAGATTTCTAAACTCGACGGTGCATCTTGCCTCAATGTTGTGGTGCGTCTTGCCCCTTTGTTTGAGTGCATCCTGCCCCATTGTTGTAGTGCATTTTACCCCGAGCAAGGGTGCATACTGCCCCGCATAAACATACGAAGCCGTAATGTTAGTCTTTACAAAAAACGTTATTTTCAAGAGCTGAACTGTATTAAGGCTGAAATTTTGTTTGGTTTCTCTTAGAATGAAAGTATATGCAATGAATGCATGCATTAAACCAATAAATTATTGCCTTTTTATATGCATTTGGACGCATCTTCCTTAAGTGGTGCGTATTACCCCAGAATCCCCTATGTCTTGTCAAGGCATTCTTAAACGCATTCTTAAAACGCATAGATATTGGTCAGGCTGTAGTTAAGAAATGTTCTACCGTATCGCTGCCGCTGTGGTAGATGGTTTATTTGAATGATGTGTTGGTGACGGGATCCACCATCCTAAATTCACGTTCACCAGATTTGGGCCACCGCACTTTCTGAATAAGGCCTGAATATCCTCTGCTGTACGTAGGAGTCGTCTCCATTCGACTCGGTCCATGGCTGTGCGTCTCCATTCCCGCACTCTGTGGAGGGTCCGCATATCGTCCTCCACTTGATCGACCCATCTATAGCTCGCTGCGCACCACTTCTTCTTGTACCGGTCGGATTGCTCTCGAAAACCTTTTTAATCGGGTTGATATCCGACGTCCTGATGACGTGACTCACCCACCGTAGCCTCCAGATTTTCGCGGTTTGGAAGATGATAGTTGGTTCTCTCTGCAGCTGATTCAGTTCGGGGTTCATTCGCCTTGTCCAAGTCCCGTCTTCTATCTGCACTTCGCCGTACATTGGTCGTCTGCACTTAGAGGCCATGCTTCGTGCCCAGAGGACTACCGGTCTTATCAGCGTTTTGAAGATGTTTTACTTCGTGTAACGGTGAACTTTCTTCGACCCTAGTGTTCTGCGGCGTCTAAAGTAAGCTCGGTATTCTGCCACATTGCGTCTCTGAATTTCTCTACTGGAGTCATTGTCGGCGGTCACCAATGAGCCCAAGTACACGAATTCTTCAACCGCCATAATTTCATCACCGTCGGTAGAAATCCGGGGTGGCGGGCGCGGAAATTCTTTCCTAGAGCCCTTTGCCATCATGTACTTCTCTACGGCACATTAATGACACATCCGATTCGCCTGGTTTCATTCTTTAGTCAGATGTACGATTCCACCATCGTGTCAAATTTGCAAGCTTTTACATCAATATCATCGGCGAAACCAAGTAGACTTCGTGAAAAGATTGTATAACATTTCGCGGTAAACCACTTCGCGGTAATCCATTTCGCGGTGTCCCATTTGGCGGTATTACATTTCGCGGTTTGTACCATTTTGCGGTACGTCATTTCGCGGTTTGGACCATTTCGCGGTTAACATTTTCGCGGTCGGTACCATTTTGCGGTACGTACCATTTGGCCGTTTTTCCCCACAAAGGACGTATATTTCAGAATTCATAACGAATCTAAACCCACATAGAAATACAGGTATATAAACTCATATCTCTCTTAATATTTACAATAATAATAATCATTACAAATGAATCAACAAGCATGGAATATAGAACGTGTACTGTTCCCAAACAATACGAACCAATAATAGAATTTCTGAATGAAAAAACAATCAAACTCACCCATTTGTTTCAAACGACATTTTTTGGTTTATTGCAACAAAATTTAATAACAACTTGTTATTTATAAATAGTTTGCTAGTACTATAGTTTGCAATTCAACAAACGTGTTAGTTGTTTCAAACTACACCGTGGTGTGTTTGAAAGGATTGTGCTACTTTTCCCCGAATGTCGTTTCCCAGAAAGTAAATTCCCCGAATAACAAGCCGAATGACCCGTTTCCCCGAAAACCATTCTTCATTCAGCAGTGTTTCAGCAGGTCTGAGGAGTGATAGAACTTGAAAGAACCGCCTATAAAATAAAGAAGGGTGTGATTCGGGGAAATGGGTCATTTGGGGGAAAAGTGCCATTCGGGAAACGGCATTCGAAGAAAAGTAGCCCAACCGTTTGAAAGAAAGTAAATTGTTCGATGAAAAAGTTAACAGCTTGATGTCAATTAGCTTTTGTTAAATGTAATTCGAAAGAACGGCCTATGCGTTAAAGAAGGGAAAATATACCATGAAAATATTAACAACCTAATACCAACAACTATTTGACCAGTATAACTAGAAAGAATAGCCTATGTTTGAAAGAAGGGAAAATACCTGATGAAAACATTATCAGATTGATTGTGCCACCAATTGTTTCGAAAAGAACTCGAAAGAATAGTCTATTTAATAAGAAGGAAGAATATACTATTTGTAAAAAATCCTTACATTGAAAAAAATCCAAGAATGTCATTAAAAATTTAAATTAAGCCAATTATGTATTACATACATATACAGTGTTGGTAAAAACTCAAAATCTCAAAACTCATGGTTGAGTTTATTCACGCGCGATTCTTGACTCGCCAAACTCACTGCCGCAAAAATCAAGCATGATTTGACTCATGATTTTACTCATTGCTTTATTTCTCGGTTTGCTTATTATTTGCAACGAAGTGTTGACGGTTGTATGACAGAAAGAGACCATATCTTGCATGTAAAAACATTAAATGTCGTTTAATTTGATTTGGTTTCGTTTTACAAGCGAACGAGTTTTCGGCGCTTGACTCGCGAGAGCGAGATTTTGCATGAAAATCTCCCGCGTGAGAAAATGATTCAGAATCTCGCACGAGTTTGCTCACGCAGGAGCGGTTCATGAGTGAGACTTGAGTGTGATTTTACCAACACTGTACATATATAGATATAATTATCTATCATTATGTTATTGCCACACATGAATGATAGATTGAAAACTGTAAGGTATCTTTCGAGATATGATGTATTCTGGGAAGTGAATTTCTCTGAAATTCGGCATTTTGGGAAATGGTTTTCCCGGAAATGACGGGCCAACCGTAAATATTTGATAGAATAAATTAATCGCTCTATGGCCTTGTTTGTGTATCAATTTGTTTAAAATAGCAAATATGAAAACTGCTGGTAAATAGTGTATGAGTTTTCTCTAAGAAAGCTTCAAAAATAATCAAATTGTTGAAAGACAAAATGACACCGCCGAAAAGAAAACCGCAAAACGGTACACCGCGAAATGGTATACATCGCGAAATGTCATAACGCGAAACAGTACACACCGCGAAACCACAAACCGCAAAATAGTACACACCGCGAAATGGCTCACCGCGGAATGGGTCACCGCCAGTGCTGAAAAATTCAATTCGTCATATTTAAATTGAATCACCTACAGCTCATTTTAGAACCTGAACCTGAGAATATGGTATATGAAAAACTTGTGCGGCTTGACCAGTTCTGCAAGAAAGTCACGGAAAACCCGCTATTTTTTTTGAATATTTAAGGTAAATGTCACGGACTACCTTCGAAAAATGCAAATGATATTCACGGTGAATATCAGTTGGCATTTTTCAAAGGTAGTCCGTGACATTTACATTAAATATTCGAAAAAAAAGCGGTTTTTCCGTGACTTTCTTGCAGAACTGGTCAAGCCGTACAACTTTTTCATATACCATATTCTCAGGTTCAGGTTCTAAAATGAGCTATAGGTGGTTGAATTTAGATATGACGAAATGAAATTTTCAGCACTGGTCACCGCGAAATGGTTTACCGCGAAATGTCGGACAACCCGAAAGACCACATTATCTTGCCGTAACCGTCGGCAAGATTCGAAGGGAATCGAGAGTGTCCCTGTTACACACATCACTCAATTCATCGTCACTCCGATCAATCGTGTCAGTTTATCTGGGAATCCGTATTCGTGCATAATCTGCCATAGCTGTTCTCGATCGATTGTAT
Source organism: Aedes albopictus (assembly GCF_035046485.1). Lineage (NCBI taxonomy): Eukaryota > Metazoa > Arthropoda > Insecta > Diptera > Culicidae > Aedes > Aedes albopictus. The sequence goes on along the minus strand of NC_085137.1, from coordinate 478,796,657 downwards.
CATACGCCAAATTAATATCGATGAACAAGTGATGTGTGGGCACATTGTATTCGCGGTATTTCTGCAACACCTAGCAGATGGCGAAGATATGGTGCGTTGTAGCGTGTTCACCCATGAATTCAGCCTGATATTGCCCCACGAACACTTTTACAATCGATGAACGCCGGCCTAAAATTTGAGTGAGTACCTTGTAGGTAGCGCTCAGTAGTGTGATCGCGCGGCGGAAGTTCCTGCAATCCAACTTGTCGCTTTTTTCATAGATGGCACACGATACCTTCTATTCGGTAATACTTCCTCTTCCCAAATCTTGGTAACGACCCAGGCAGATTCCTCGTCCAGGTTTATTCAAGGTCTTGACATTCCAGGAGCTGAGGCTGGTTTGATGGAAAGAGATTTTTTGTCTTAGTGTTGATATTTTACCCCTTTTAGGACGGCTAGGTTTGCACCTCGCTAAACAGCTTAAGGGCAGCAGAATAAACGGAAAATGTCGCCCTGAAGGGTTCAAATCCACATTGTATCGCCAGGTACCGATGATATGTATTCAAAGCAGATGAAAAATTAGTCCAGATAGAATTTACATCAATTGCGAAGAACCTTCCGCACCATCTAGACGAGATATTATCGCTGTTACGTTGGTGGTCATACTTGTTGTGCCGTCCGCAATAAATGCAACCCTCTAACTACACCTTCTCCATATTTGCTGCCTTACGGTGTTCTAGAAGCACAGCGTTTTCATAAAGGGAATACTATACAACACACTCTCCACGAAGCGCATATGCATCTCGAACAACCGCATACGAAAATCCCACCACTATCCATCGAGTGCATCTGCCCGGGCGGGACGAGCCTTATGTTTAGTATGTCTCAGAGCAAATATTCCGTACGACCTAAACTGGATACCGTTCAACTAGGAGCTTCTTTCCGGGCAAAGAAGTGCCTACATTATCCACTGGCTACTAGCTGCCGTGTTGTTGGTCGAGCGAGGTCCACGGACGAATGACGACGACGACGACGGTCCGTTAAAAGTGCGTGAATATTCGAGTACTAGATAGCTCATCTACCGCTGCAGATGACTGACCGGACCTGCTACTGAGTGTTGCGGCCGTCCCTGGAGCTACCTTCCAAGACCGCCATCATCATCGTGTACAGAGAACAAGACCCAGGAAAACCCGGGCAGGAAAGAATTTGCTTAGAAGCATCTCCCTTCCAGTAGCCGGATGTTTTAATGCGGTTAGATTGCGTTTCCGAATGTTGCTAACCGAACCGGCGCGGTGACCTGACCGACCATGTACCCTAGCTATAGGTTCGATATTCCCGAAAGTCACAAGAGTGCGCTCATCGACGTCGTCGTTTGGTTGGTTGGTTTCGTTTTCGGCTGGGAAACTTATCGACAGCATTAGAAAAGGTAGAATCTTTCCACCATTATTCATTAGAGCCTTTGGGGTTGAAAGAGGATGATCTGAACTGCCGCTGCCGGTGCTGGGTGGGAGCCCGTGGTGGACCCTTTCCATGATAATCAAATGCTCCGCAGCCGAATGAGCGATTTCGATTCCGAGAGGACGGACGACGGATCTGGCGCCAGGCAAATAGAGAGAAGTGTACATTTTTGTGTGTTTATTACCATGTGTAATCCAATTTGTTTCAAGCCGGTACATTGTTGGCTGGGATAGCCAGTAGGAATCATACCGAAAGTGACTTCTCCGATGTACCAATGTAAGGCGAATGTGATTTCCGTAGATGTAACCCGATGGGGATGCTGGACCGTCGTCATCGTGATGAATTTGCGTGACGATTTTCTAGTTCAAGCGGTGACCGGATGAATGTGGTGTTGAAAGTTTTGAACGCATCAATGATTTATTGGCCCACATTGAACGATAAAATAGATTGACATATTTTTTGGAGGTAGCTTCGTGTATCGTATCTTGCTTTCATATTCTATGCAGTTTTAAGTCAACAATGTTTCTAGTCCTTGCATTTTTCTTGGTTTATGAGCCTTAATTCATAACAGTTTAAACTTCTCTCTGGAATTTCTCTAACAATTTTACAATGCACGATAATTGCTTTCAAATTTGAATATAACAACAGATTTGTACCATATTCTAACATCCTATCAATTGCAGACTCACTCAATCTACCAACCAGTCACCATATAATCGAATACCTACTCCAAATTGGGATGAAAAGTGCCTGCTCTAACCTACTCAGACTACTCCAACTACCTTCCCCAATGCGAAACCTAAAAAATGGAGGTTATGTATCCGTAAGTGATTTTCACTATTCACGTGCATTCACTTGGATGAAGGCCTAGCGCGCTACATTTTTTACAGATTGCAACAACTCACATAGTGGCAGGCAGGCAGTCAGGAGCAGCGAGTGGACCAGGAGGGGAACGAGTAATATATGAAACATGTACCTACGCTTACTACTTTCTACCCCCACTTGGATTCTCCCGCGCGTCTCCCAACCACGCGTCCACATTCCTAGACGCGCCGAGGACGACGACCGTTGGCGTTGGTTGCTGAGGACGAACTATGGTCCGGTGGTCGGTCATCCATGCGGGCTGCCTCCTGCTGATGCCGAGCCTAACAACCAACATGCATCGATGAAAACTAGGTTTCAGGCAAAATTTACTTCATATTTTTTAATTGAATCGGACGAATCTGGAAAGAAGCGCTGACGCGGGAAAAGAGCTAGAGGTTTTTCCGAGTTACGTCTGGCTCCGCCAGCACCACCACCACCATCAACGCTACGGCTGTGATTCTAACTAGCACATGTAACTTGCTACACCGTTGCTTCACGTCACCGTGGATGCTGGTGCTGATGGTCGTCGGCCAGGACCATGGATCATTGTCGTAGCTATGGGGATATCAGGGGTGCCTGGCATCCCCTAGAAGTCATTTCCCTGACAACCAATTTGAACGTATAATTTATGGCCGTATTAAAAGAACTTTCAAAGCAGTGAAGTTCCGTAGGTATTCCACAAATTTTTGCAAGTAAGTTCGGGCATGTTAGCGGGGACAGATGATTCAAAAAGCGAATTCGACTGAATTCGGTGTTTACAATGAGTTTCATAGCGCCACCTTCATGCTTCAAAAGCCCTGTTCTGTATACGTTACGGAGCTAGCGTCTATAAATTACACCATAGAGTACATTAGCATTCTTCCACCTGAGCACTTCTTCATTTTAATTGACAGTCTAAGTTCTCTGGAGGCTATTCGGCCAATGAAACTGATGATGCACTCAGTGTGCTTTCTGAATGGAATACGCCAAGCCTTGAGTGCTTTGTCCAAACGCTCAAACACCATCACCATAGCTTGGCTCCCTTCGCATTGCTCAATTCCGGGCAATGAGAAAGCGGACTCTCTGGCTAAGATGTGCGCTAGCGAAGCCAATATTTACTAGCGTCAAATCGCGACGATTTTTTTTTAGCATTGGCCCGTCGTCAGTAGACCTTGATCAGCTGGAAACACAAATGGAGAGACAGAGAGATGGACAGATGGTTGCACTCTATCATCCCACAGGTGTCGAAGAAGCCATTGTTCAAAGGGTTGGATTTAGGCCGCGATTTCATTCGTGTAATGTGTCGGCTGATGTCCAAACACTATTTGTTGAATGCACATACCTTCCATATTGGGCTCTCGGAAAGCAATCTCTGTGTCTGCGGCGTGGCATATCAAGCATGTCGTATGGGGATGCGATGAGTATCGTGAGGTCTGATCTGAGCTGCATGAAATTCTCCGGGTCCGAGGAAAACAACAGAAACCTGCTAGAGAAGTGTTAACAGGCCTTGATTTGAAATACATTAATCTGATTTATCAATTTTTGAAACGTGTTGATCTCAGAGTTTGATGTAGTACGTTGCTTGTTTTAGCTGCCCGCCATTGGTTTTGTTACAGATCAGGATTTTATCCCATAATTCTTTTTAGTATAAGTAAGCAAATAATTCAGATTAAGTCCCGAAAATCTTTGCATTTTTAGGATTTTTCTGGCTTTTCAGTCCGATTGTGAGATCAAAAACAATCTTATGTTCTCTTACTCCGACGTTTCGATCCGTATCGGATCTTTCTCAAGGATTCTGTAGGTTTATTAAAGAAAACTGTTACAAATTACATTCATTTCGACAAGACACTTTACAAACCATTAACACATTACCTATCTACAATTTCAAAATGATGGTTGACGATTTCAATCTTCGTGTGCTGTGTGTTCGGTTCTTAGTATGTTCGTGTGACTAGCTTGTGTTATTGTTTACATTCGTTCTGTTTTGATTTCTCATTTTCGTCTTCTCTATGTTTTCTATCATGTGGAGTAAAGCAGCGTAGACTACGTGCAGGTTGTCTGTGTCTGTACGTTTGTTTACCGTGTGAGGCGTGTTTTTGATGTAGCAACTTTCCAAAATGGGAAGATTTGATGGTCTATGTGTCCTATCTAATATCTTCACATCGTCAAGTTTGAATACATGGTCATTCCCTGCTGCGTGGTCTATTAGTGCTGTTTTTTCCCTAATGTTTATATCGCTGCGTCAGTGTTCGTGTGTCCTGCTTCTCTCAGCGTCGTCAGTCTGCGTACAGTAGAACGGTGTCTCGATATGCGTGTTTTCAGCTTCGTCGTTGTCATCCCAATGTAGCAGCCATCACAGTTGTCGCAGTCGATTTTGTACACAACATTGCTTTGCTCGTCTTTTGGTGTCTTGTCTTTGACTAGTGGTAGTATCATTCCAACTGTGTTCGTCGTTTTGGTTGCAATCTTTGTTGTTGGATAGCCCCTTCGCAGTGTTTTTATTATCGAGTGTGAGAGGCCTTCGATATTGATGAGCGAACGAAATATTGTCTCACTCTCATCTGTTCTGTTTTCGTTCGCTTCCATAGCTGTATCCTGTTGTCTGTTTTGTTGTGTTCGGGTAATTACTCGAGAAGACGAAACTGAGAAATCAAAACAGAACGAATGTAAACAACAACACAAGCTAGTCACACGAACACACTAAGAACCGAACCGCAAGTACTTCGGCTTCCCAAACTAATAGGATTTAAGACAGATAAAGAATGTAAAATGTAAAACCAATATAAAAAAATTAACAAATGATTTCAGGTCAGTTATGTCCATGTGACGCCCGAGCCTTCCAAATAAACGAATAAGTAAAAAACAGTGAAGTTACATCTGTATTAAATGCAGAAAAAGTGCCTTATGCGTACAAAAGTGGAGGCGATTACGTGTATTTGCGTATTACAGTGTGAACTATTTGCGATGCAATATAGTATCTTATGCGACTTAATATTATAGGCACTGAGGATAACTGACACTGAGGAATATCACAAGTAGTAGGCGGAATACGCGGTTTAGGGACAAAACTTCGAATGCCAAAACGTCGAAAAGGACAAAACGTCGAAATCTAAGAAAATAGTGAGTTCTTTCACTTGTATTTGAGTTTATTCTGGTTGATAGTTACACTTCTAAGCTTCCAATGAAATAACTTGCACTGCAGTCAGTAATTGCTGCGATTTTTAGGATTTAATATTTATCCCCTTAAGAAATCCAGTAGGACTCGAATCTTGCTGGTAAATGGGACTGTCGCTGCTTTCTTCACGGAACAGGATCTGGTAGAGGCGGTTGTTCATCAACATCTTCGGAAAAGTACTCTGACTCGTCTGCTCATATTTCCAGATCTAGTTAGACGGGTGCCAAATTCGAAACTGCTATGAGATACTACATCTAGGCGAAAACCGTCGTAGAATATCGATAGCGATCTTCAACATAGAACATGATCTGGAACGGGATTTGGGACTCTGGTTGAAGTCTACGCTCCATACTTTTTTCGAAAATTTTGTATGAACAAAAGCCTACGAGGGGGGAGGGAGGCGGATCTGAGCTGGCAAAAAAATTAAGTCTACGCAGTTTATGGACAGCACCTAAGATAATGGGTAACTCTCACATCATTCGTCAGCAAAATATCGTACTGCAAAATTTGCTGGAATCGATCCAAAGATCGTTGGCAATCGGAATTCCACTGCCACTTCGCATTTTTTCTCTAGTGTAGTTTGTCAAAAGGAGACGAATCTCATGGATGTTGCGAACAGATCAACCGTAAAAGTCAACGGCCCCTAGGAATAAAAGGTTAATTGGTGCCGGAACGGAGACGATGGTTTGAAGCTTCTCCGGATCCGGACGAATGCCAAGTAGCCCAGTTCCATTTGGAAAATTATGCTGTTCTCCAGCTTGGCGTGGAATCCATATTCATTCACACGTTGCAGAAGCGTGCCCAGAGACAAGTTGCATGCCTTCACAGTTGGTCCAAATATGATGGCACCATCCAGAAATGTTCGAACACCAGGAATGACGTACCAGTCAACGTTGAAATACTTCAGGTGTTGACTTCACACCAGGAACAAGGTGTTTGAACTGAAACAGACCTCAGTGAGAATTGATAGTGAGAAGTTTCTTCGATTCTGCGTCGACTTTTATCTGGAGAATAAATATATGTGACGGTGATGAACACTGTACTGCCGTTGGGCGAAAATTGGGCCAGTGATTGCTCCAGCATCTCGTTAAGTCCCGTAGAGATCGGTGCGGCCCAAAAGAAATTTATCGATATAATGATTCCAAAAGTTTGCAGACGGGTTCGTTCTGCATGCACCACTTTGTCGAAACGTTGTCATGGCACTGCTGCAACTTGACTGCATAGCGAATTAAAAGGAACTGATCACAGGTTGAATGCATCAATTCAATGGATGCCCAGAACGTTAAGGTATGCTGATGGCGTCACGAAACACTGGCCACATGGCGACCCGTTGAGGTTGACTTCATAGCTGAATTCACCCACGACAGCGAGTTGTCCACCAGATGCGTTCGAAGCTTCAATCGATGATGGAGTCAGTTTCAATCGCCCCACTTTTTACTACATTGCCTTGGAAATTACGGTGACATCGCTTGCGGAATCCAGCTGTAGCGGAAAAGTGACGTTGTTGATGGTGACGGTCACGTACTTGTGGTTCACGACGAGTCGTTTGAAGACTTTTCACACAGCCACAATAGCCTTCCTTGTGACCGACGCGATTACATAGGGGCCGTTCATAAACCACGTGGACTTTTTGGGGGTAGGAGGGGTTTTGTCTGGCCAAACAAATATCAACAGTTTTGTATGGACTGAAGTGTACGAGGGGGGAGGGGTCTGAGATGGCCAAAATTCTACGTGGTTTATGAACAGCCCCATAGCTTGCACAGATGATCCGAGAAAGGAGTCATGCTCGTATTGCATTTAACCCATTTAACCTGTCAACGAGAACTTGATTTGCTTTCTGTTCTAGATGGACGATTTCCGGGTTTCTTCTCCAAAATGCTGAGAACCGATAGTTTCAAACTAGATGGATGTTCGATCATTGCGATGTTCGAATAGAGGTTGTCGAGCCGCTAGATCTCATCAATCAGTGTTTGTTGGATCGCAACGTGTGCCTCTGCCGTTTCACCTTTGATGCGGGAAGGTAACCTTGCTTAGATGTCCGCGTAGCGTGGTTTCTTGAGTTCGCGCACGAATATCAAACACTTGGATTGGTCGATCATCAAGAAGTATTGAAACTCAAACTCTTCACACGCACCGTTGATCTTGCCACCATAGTTGATCATGTTATCCTTCTAGGATTTCATCTGCTGCAACAAACACTGATATTAGCTTGTTGAAAACGGAGGTTTGCTTGACGAAAATTTTCGCCAGCGTATTGACGGTGTCGGCTAAAGAATCGTGTAACAGTAACTTCGGAATGATGCAGTTGACGTAGCGACTGTGAGAGGCAGTTTTGGAAAAGAGCTCGCGAATAGATCTGCGAAACGGGTAAACCTTATTTCAAAAAACGTCTGTGATGCCGTTTCCCGGATCGAAACTTAACTCGCTTATGATCGTTGACAACGACTTCAGTACCTGCTTTAGGTAGGTTGCATAAAGAAAGGTTAACCGCTAGAGAAGCCGGGTTAACTGCAGCAACGCTGCTTTGAGTTCTACTTCCGGAAACTTTCAGAAATAAAGCTTGAAAAAGTAGTACTAGGTAATTGCAATGCGTTTATTCTGGTTGACGGTTACACTTTTAATGCAATAAGTTTTCTATGCGCCACAGTCAGTCAGTGGTTGGTTTGGGATGGAAGAGCCATCTAGTGTGATGAATTTGAACCTGAACCTTCATATCCTTCCACAGAGTCTAGTTCAGGAATGGGAACGCTCACTTGCAAAGATATTATCAACTTAGAATCACATTAGGGTAAATGTACCAATAGTGGTGCTATTAGTAGATCCTTGTTGTAAATAATTGAATAGAATTGATTATACCACAAAATAAAAAGTCTGAAAACGTTAATCGATAGTTTTTCACTTAAAATTGCTAGGAAAAATGTAAAAATCATTGTTTGTTTAAGTTTTGGCTAATAAATCATTTGCACCAACTATAGGTACACGGTTCCTATTTTGGAGGTAAAATTTAATATTGGTTCCTATAGTGGCGCATTCCATTGAATTCATATGGGACCCACCACTATAGGAACACTACCGCCACTATAGGTGCAAAGGAGCAAAAAAAAATAAGGAAAATAATTGTTTAAAATTGGTTTTTCGGCGAATCCTGAACACAAAACTGAAATAATGTTATTATTTAGGTATGATGCATCTATTAACCCTTCAGCGCGCGCGCTGTTGTAAAAAGTACAACACTACCAAAAAACCTCGCTTTTCGTATACAGCGCGAGCGCGGTGCAGTTTCGGTTGCTTGATGGCGCGCGTCCTGGAAGGTTAAAAATGTAATTTGCACGCTTTTTGGTCGAAATAGTGCTAAATTGGCACTACCAGCACTATTGGTACTACCTCCACTAAGGGAGCTTTTACCCTATCAAAAAACAGTGCAGTGTACAAAGGACTTTGACTGGAAAAACTTAGAACTCATTAGAAGGCACGAAATGTTGCGAATTACCAAATTGAGAGATTAACTTTGTGAAAAAAAAAAAATTGCGTACTGGTGGGATTCGAACCCACGACTCCGTACTCGCTAGACCGGCGCTTTAATCAACTAGGCCAAGGAACAGGTAATGATTCTGTGGAATAGAAGAGTGCGAGAGTATTTCTCGGCTTCATAAAAACAATTCGTTCTCACTTGTACAGTGACCCCACAATTTATGAATCGGCAAAAATGACCACAGTTTATGGATCACTCATTTGATCAACATGGTGATTCATAAATAGTATACAAAATTAAGGTGATTCATCGGTGTGGGGTCACTATAGTTAGTGGACACAAATGCGAGTGTGTTGTGGATTGGCATCTAAGCCGAAAGGGATATGGGTTTGTGAAAAAGGAGTGTGTACACAGTGTGGCTTCTGATTCAGTTTGGCTTTCTATTCCGCAGAATCATTACCTGTTCTGTGGTTTAGTTGGAAAGCGCTGGTCTAGCGAGTACGGAGTCGTGGAACAAACCAAAACGCGATTTCTTTTTCACAAATTTCACCTCTCAATTTGTCAATTAGCAACATTTCGTGCCTTCTAATTACAAGTTTTTCCAGTATGTTTAAAACATACCAGCATATTTAGTAAAATGCTAGTAAAGGGCAATATGTATCATTGAGGACTTTGACCTTGTAGTTTTGTCTGAAACTTTGCCGAATAAATTTAGGGTCGCAGGTTGTTCCCAGAAATCCGCAAATACATTTTCTTACAAATTCTAAATTTATCTGCTGAAATAAAATTTCTACAAATGCTAAAAACCCCTTATCAACACCCCATATACGCCACCGCCACCGGTTGACGCGACAACTGGAGCGGCGTGCACGTGGCAGGTTATCGTCCGATTCCTACCCTGGCTGCCCGACCGATGCCAAAATGCTACCTGAATAATCCTGTTGCTATGTTGTAATCGTATTTTATTCATAGTTTTACCTCTTCTGAATAGGTAAAACTCCCAACTTTTTTTCCTCCTACACTATGTAGCTCGAACTTTGTTATAAAATGTATAGGCTTAGATGTGGAAAATTGTACTAGTGCGGAACTAACAGTCGGGTTAGTGACCGCTTGAAATGTGTAACAAATTAACAGAGACATGGAAAACAAACTGATAAGTTGTAGGGGCATCTGGGGTAATACGCACTGTCGAGGCAAAACGCACCCCCTTTGTTTTTCAGGGATTATCGGTTTTAGAGCTTTGAAACCTTACCAGTCTAATAGAACGTGTTAATAAATGAGCATCTGGAAAATTTTACATATCTGCGTTACGTAATTAGTGAGAAAAATGAATAAAATTGAAAAGCACGATTCTGATGTAATTTTCCCGATCGTTTGTCGAATGATTTGATGGTGAAAACCGACCAAACATCTAATGCTGTTGTGTTTATTCAGTTCATTGAGGGCAATGCTAAGCATAGGAAAAATAACTTAAACAGTAATCTACGTAAATTATATGTTTTAAACTATTTTATTTTTTGCTATTGATTGGGGCAATATGCACTCCATTGGTTGGGGCAAAACGCACCTATAGAAAACAAGCTGTAATAATATCTATGAGTGCTCTGTAAGTAATCGCAAACAAAATTGAGCTATTGTTTGTCTTAAAACCTTAAAAAACATGCATTTTGTCTAAGAAGTAAAAAGATTTCTAAACTCGACGGTGCATCTTGCCTCAATGTTGTGGTGCGTCTTGCCCCTTTGTTTGAGTGCATCCTGCCCCATTGTTGTAGTGCATTTTACCCCGAGCAAGGGTGCATACTGCCCCGCATAAACATACGAAGCCGTAATGTTAGTCTTTACAAAAAACGTTATTTTCAAGAGCTGAACTGTATTAAGGCTGAAATTTTGTTTGGTTTCTCTTAGAATGAAAGTATATGCAATGAATGCATGCATTAAACCAATAAATTATTGCCTTTTTATATGCATTTGGACGCATCTTCCTTAAGTGGTGCGTATTACCCCAGAATCCCCTAATACTCACATCGTCGACTTCATTGGTAGCGGCGTCCAGGAAGGTGGTCATCTTGGAGTCCGTGTCATCCGGTTGGTAGGGGTTTTGCAGCACAAGTGGTGGCGCCAGAGGTGGAGGTTGAGAGACGACCGTAATAGGTTGGCTGATCGCAGCTGGAATGTACGCCGTTGTTGGTTCTGGTTGTTGAAGGGTGAGGTAGTTGCCATCGGTGTTGTTGTCGTTGGATGTAGACTTGCGTTTGCGGGGAGCTTTGGCCGGGGGTTCTACTACGGCTGGAGAATCATCCCTGGGTTCTAGTTTGGGCCATTCAACGGTGATGTCCATGGTTTCTAGGGTTTGCTTCCGGGAAGAGTCTTTGTCTTTGGAGGACCTCCTGGGGCCGAGATCGTTGTTGGTTGGGGTATTGAAGTTCTGCTGAAGGTTTTCCACGATGGACGCCGTGTAGACCGTGAACTGCTCCACGTTGGTATTGACTGTTTCGCGCACTGGGACGGGGGGCGCTGGCGGTTCAGGTTCAACATCTTCGTGGGAAACATCCGTCAGTCCACGAATTTGAAACATTTGTGCCAGATTAAGTAGAGGTCGGAGTTGTTCTTGGGCAACGTTGATTTCGCCACGGTACATAAATTCCACCAAAGCTTTCAAGTCTTCCCACTTGACGTCTTTGATGATAACTACGGGATGCTTGCAGGGAGTTTCCTGAAAGATCGTCTGAAAGTACGGACTACTGGCTGCCAGGACCATTTTGTGGGCCTTGATTGGACGGCCTTCACCAATCAGTGTGACATCGACGAACGATTCGGCTTGAAACAGCTGGTCGAACACCGTCGACAGATTTGAGTGGTAGTTGTTCCACCGTAGGCAGAACTGTTGCTCCTGAACGGGGTTTGGCACCGTAGTAGAGCTTTGGTTGTGGTTCATGGCCGTAAAGTTATGCATTGTCGCATATGCCATTGGTTGTAAGTCGTTCAAGGGCATGCTGTCGGATGCTGTAATGAGAATGTGAAAGAGAAGATTAGCTTAGTACTTGCCTTACATTACAAATACATTTTTGTAATAATCATGGTATAGTTCGTCACTACAAAAGTCGGAGTAAACAACAATGCAACAAGTAAATTCAACTATTGTTCTTGTAACATTTTGATATGTTTCGCATTTATAAAAATAACTTAACTAAATTTCAAAATATTTACCATGTCGATGATTTCAGATCGCTGAATCGAAAATCAAACCACACGTTTTCCACTTGACTCCTCGGGGAGTATATAATTTCATCATCCAGACTACTTTTTCTGGTCGGAACCATCTTCCCCCCACCATCAGTCGTCGCTGTAGTCGTCGTCCTTGATTGAAAACGCGCCGTCGAAAGTAACGCCCCTCCTGAGGGCATCCTACTGCGCGCTTTAGACTCTGCACTTGAAGAATGCCAAACAGTGTTCACCGCACCTACGGCAGGCCAGGCATCCCGCAGTAGCCGAATTTTGATAAATTTGTTATTATATACTGAAAATGTGATAATCATAAAAACCGCATCCATCCGCTCGAGGCATCGTGATTGGATGAAAAAAACGACGACGACGAACCGGTTCCTCGGCTACCAGCTCAACCAAATTTGACTACCGAATTACGCGTCGTCGTACCGCAACGCGCGCGCACTTCAAGGATCAGGACTACGAAGGGGGAAAATATGGAGAACGAACATCGTTTTGATGCCAGGGGATGCATTCGCTCGTCATTGGGAAGCCATTAATCGCGAGAAACCGCAAAATTGTGCGTTCAGGAGTGCTGCTGCGGGGCAAATGTTGAGACACCTTATTGCTGGAGACGAAGAAGAAGAGTCTTTTTGGCTCACTATGGGGTAGAAGCTGAAAATTTGTGACAAAAAGCAAAATAGGGGAACTTACGTGTTCTCGGCAGTTTTGTTCTATTCATCATTGGGGTTCTTTGATACTTGTTGAACTCATAGTTGGCCTCAAATCCATCCCAATCAAGCTGAATTATATAACAAAGTTTCAGGCCATTTGGCCGACAAAAGACCCCCCCCCCCATGATGAAGAGAATAAACCTGCTGATAATACTTGAAGCCACCCTACATAACTACTTACATATTTGGTCAACATGCCGATAGATTACAAGCAAGAATTGTTACTTAGAATTGGTTTACACATTTTATATACGTCCATTTCTGATCAACAAAGGTACCGTCTAAGCATGTGCCGAGATAATCACGGAAATATTCTCACGAGCGAGCGTGAGGTGGTCGAAAGGTGGCGGCAACATTACGATGAGCACCTCAATGGCGACGTTGCAAGTACCGAAGGTGGCGTGGTAACAGATCTAGGAGTATGTGCACAGGACGAAAGCCGCTGAAAAACAGAGTCGTCTCGCGTTCGACTTTTTTTTCTTGAATTTGGCTTGTGAAAAGATTTGTTTTTATGGCATTGCCTTCCTGCAAAAGTGATTTTTTAGATATCGTGTTCCTGATAGTACGCCTGTTATTCAATTGACGACTGGGAAACAAATGGACAACGCAGCCTTTCAATATGTCACGTCTATTGAGATCGTGAGTGGTGGTGGAAGTTTTGAAGGAATTTACCATCGTGTTTTGTTCCGTGGCTGCTGAAAAATGAATCATGTGTGTATCTGTGTCAGTTAGAAGAACATCCCGGGATAAAAACGGTGATAAGATGGAGTTCTGTGTTTGTTAGTTGAAAATATTGCGTTGCGGTTGACGCAGAAGAAAATGGGAAAGTTTCGTGCAAGATGATCATTTTTTTTCGACGCTGACATCGATTCACCCTGACAACCGCATGTGGTGTTTTGAGCGATTGTCATCTAGCCTACTGTGATTGGTGTATATTATTAAAAAAATATTCCTGTGTAAATATTTCAGCAACAAATTTTGAAAACGTCGTATAATCAATGCTACACCATTGATTATACGTCGTTTTCAAAATTTGTTACTGATTTGGTCAATCGGTTGAGGATATGGCTTTGATATGACCAAAATGAAGAAAAAACAAATCAGTTTTAACTAGAAGCACATTTCAACGAAGTGGATGTCCATGCCATCGTGTATTAGTCGTGAGTGAACGCGAAGAGACCAGTTGAATGCAGGATTTTTTGTGAGATCTATACAACGCTGGGTCATCCAGTTTCGCCTTAAGATGACAAGGAAACCAGGACGTATTGGGCAGATAACTATTTCGGAGCAGTCTAATAATGGTGTACCTGAACGTTGACCAACCGCATCCTTTGGAGTACCCTTCCACTAACAACACCCATATCCTCTTGACACCTAGGCCTGATTTAGGTGTCTAACTAACCATGCTTTCATATTCCTCAGCAGTCGCAAGGACGAGCCCAGGACAACTCTCGACTGTTGGAGGATTGCGTCAGTCTTGTGGAGAAGTCAGAGATAAGTCTCCAATTGTTGTGTTTTGGTTTCCGACGGGAAGGACGCAATCCTCATAACTGTGGTCTATGGCTGTACTACCTACGAAATTTGTGCGACTTGCCTAATGCTTATTTTTACTTTTTCAGTGTTAAACAGGTAAATGATTAAACCATGACAATTTCTCGTACGCTTTTTCGCCAAGGAAAGCACCCCATTAAACCCTATCCAATTTCCAACTCCAGATATCTATGAAGTGGGCCAATTTCTTGGACATATTCTGAGTAGATATCTAATCAACATTTCCTCCCCATCCCCGCTGATCGTAAGGACCTGGCCAGGTGTCGAGAGTTCGTTAAATGAAAGCTTTGTCAAGTCCCAGGCAACTTTCTGGCGCATTAAACTTCTCTATCGACAGCCACCCCAGGATGTGTACGGTCGGCTATGCTATGCTATGCTATGCTATGCTAGGACGAAAGCCGCTGAAAAACAACAAAGCCGCTGGAGCAAATCAACTACCAAGCGAGCTTCTAAAATACGGTGGAGAAGCACTGGTGAGAGCACTACACTGGGTCATTGCCAAGATTTGGGACGAGGAAGTATTACCGGAGGAGTGGTTGGAAGGTATCGTGTGTCCCATCTACAAAAAGGGCGACAAGTTGGATTGCGGGAACTATCGGGCGATCACACTACTGAGCGCTGCCTACAAGATACTCTCTCAATATCAGCAATATCAAGCTGGATTCATGGATGATCGCGCTACAAAAAAACCAGCTGTTCGCCATCCGCCAGGTGTTGCAGAAATGTCGCGAATACAATGTGCCCACACATCACTTGTTCATCGATTTCAAATCGGCGTATGATACAATCGATCGAGAACAGCTATGGCAGATTATGCACGAATACGGATTCCCGGATAAATTGATACTATTGATCACGGCGACGATGGATCGAGGATGTGCGTAGTTCGAGTATCAGGGACACTCTCGAGTCCCTTCGAATCTCGCAGAGGGTTAAGGCAAGGTTAACCACTAGGCTACCTGGAGACCTGTCGTAATGTGTGGATGATAGATATTTTGCCACATTTGTTTTATTTTGATCCATAGTGCCCTCTTGCAGGCTGATGTCAGTCAGCCCAATTTAATAGAATTGCTGAAAATATGTCTGCATGAAAATCATTTAAATATTTTATTTAAAATTTCTACCGATAAATCGATCACAACGATGTTTGATGTTGGTGGTGCAAACACTAATAAACATATGCGACACAAAATCAGCCACTTCCTAACAGGAGTGCCAATCAAACCAACCTGCCTACACAATATAATAATGTTTCGAACCGCAGCAGACGGGCCCCCGATCCGGATAATTATAATCGCTTATAGGCCATAATTTATACAAAACACATCACACTGTGACTGGATTGGTCGCCGACGCCTCTGTGACGTGACGTCAAATCATTGTCACTATATGGCCCAACTACAAATAATAGGCTGCACCGACCGACTCCGAGTGCTTTATTTCAGTATAATAGATGCACACTTGATTGAATTAGGGGTAGGCGGGGCATAATGAGCAGCTTAAGCATTTTGCCATCAAATCCAGTAAATTATGTGCATCCAATGTGTAATTTTAACGTTCAATCCTCATTTGAACCTTAACTGACAAAAGCTAATCGTTGAAATTCCGAATAAAGTTTAAAATGTTGTAAAATTTTATGTTTTTAAAAACGTATAAAATCGCGAGTTGCGTTTTGGGGGTGGGGCATAATGAGCACCCTAGGTGGGGCAGAATGATCAATACCAGTTTTGTACACAATCAAATGCTAGTTGTCTATTCTTGTCAATGATAAAGCATACCTGCAACCAGGGCGCACAATTTTCGAGCAGACGAGTTGAAGTTCACCGTGCGGAAATTTTCATTCACTTGCCTGCATATTCATATTCAGCTGCTCGATACTCGTTTGTCAACTGAATGAAAGTCAATGAATATTTGTAAACATCTTACAAAGTGTTAAATTGCTGATAAAATATGAACGTTTCGATTACATTTAACGGTGCTTTACACAGATTTTTTCCCATTTGATTGTTGTGGAGTGTTTTTGGAAGGAATCGTAGCCATAAACGTAGGAAATTATGAAGATGTTTCTCGTTCGGCTTTATATTCAATGACTACGAATTGACTGACTGTGTGAAGAGGCAGAGCGAAAATGAATTTGTTTGTTTTGAATATTCAGTGCATAATCATTCAAATTCGTGCTGTTTTCAGTCAATGACTATGAAAATTTTGCACCCTGCCTGCAACAATCAATGAGAATTTGAAGGGATTACGGGGTTTAATTCGTAAGGAACTGTGGGGTTCCAAGGAGTCTTCTATTGAGGAATTTTTAAACGATGATAATATACAGATACTGAAATTTTAAAGCGAATAAATTGAAAGTTACAGACAAAACCTTACTATATGCATCAAAACAGAGAAAACCAAAATTAAAATTTGTTTGTTGAAGATGTTTACCATTTTCTTTATTTGTTTACCAGTTGCTCATTTTGCCCCACCCTACTACCAACTCTTTGAAGCATATTTTTTCAACAAAATAATTATACAAATAGTTGAAAAGTGTTACAAATACATTTCATTGGCCTAGGGAATATCAAGAAAATCGATAGATGTCCACTAAGTTGTGATTTCGATTCCCAAAACCTTATTTTAGGTCACCTGATTCTTATAATATTTTCCCAGTACATGACCACTTTACGCATTTTGATTAATTTTTCAAGGTAAACGGATTTTTTGACTAATGTTTTGTCATCAACTCATTGGATTCTACATGATTAGGCTACAATCAAGCAATTTGTTTTGTTAATTTGAAGATTTACAGTGAAAATACAAGGTGCTCATTATGCCCCACCTGCTCATTATGCCCCGCCTACCCCTACAATTTATGGTTCCGTTCGTCGGCGGTGGTGGCTGCGTCGCAGTTCGTTCATCCCTGGGATCAATTTGTCCCTATTCCTTCCCCAATCTCTCACTATTGGTAGCTAGCCCGTGCGCTTCCCGTGTCTATGTGTAGTGTGCATAATGTAGGCCACTTTTGATTCCACACACCACAAATTTGTTGGCACACTTCAATAGAGAGAACACTAGGCAGACAAGACACTCTGAGCATGGAATGGCAATTTTAATTATAATATGACGGTAAATATTTAATCAGACTAGGGCAAGCATTATTAGTCAACGATGATGGCAATGATGTCCACCCGTAATGTGACAGATTAGCATCCTGAGTTTGACGTTTTGTAGATGACAAAAACTTTTTTTACGAATGTGTTCACGTCGTCAATAAAAACATGTTAGAACAGTTCAATTACATCAAAATCAGCACTTCTTCTTTTTATTCTTGGCGTGACGTATCAATTGTTTTGCGCATTACACATTAGTTACAAGATACAAATATCATCTTTCATAGGTGTCCAAAACTAACTATCCTTTCCCATTCCTCAGCAGTCGCAAGGACGTGGCCAGGACAGTTCTCGACCATTGGAGGATTGCGCCAGTCTTGTCTAAGAGTCAGAGATCAGTCCCAAATCTTTGTGCTTTGGTTGGGACGGGAAGGAGATGACCTTCATAACAGCGGTCTATGACGTAGGTGGTACACGAATTTGTGCGACTCGCTTAATGTTAATTAACTAATTACAAGATACAAACATATTTTGGAGAAATCTTTCCCAAGTTAACTCCTCAGCATTGTTCCTAAAAGTATACTGGATAAGCTTGAGCTTGATTGACCACCGGTGAATGCTACTCCAGTATCGCCAGATCAGCTACACTTACATAAGGAACCAAAGAGATCTCTGCCGGAGTAGACATCTTCAGTGTGCGGGAGTTGGTGACCATCTATTTTCGAGCTACAATGGCACCTGCCACGCCACGTCGGGTTGCAGGTCAATATGGCGAAGGGACCGAATGTACCTCTGCAACTGCACAAATTCATACGGATGTCGAAGTGTTGGTGGGATATGGTTGGCAGAGGGTTCACACATTGGTAGGTGGATGCCAGGCGTAAGGTGATAGACTGGTGTGATTATTGTTATGAAGCTAATGCGGGACAGTTCGCTTGTAACTGGTATGCTTTATGTGATAGATTAACACTGTGCTGTGAAAGTTGGAAGGAAGGAAAACGGCTTATCAACCGTTTCTGGTCTAGCAATGGCTATGAAAATATTATGCATAAGTTGTATATATAGAGGAGGGAGAAAGCATATTTTTTTTTCTTTTTTTTCCTCATCTTTTGAGTCTTTTAACCACTGCGTCCATTATTTAGGAATATTGTGGTATGACCCATATTTAATTTGGTGCTAGTCAAATATCCTGTCACAATTGAGCTGTGATGCACAATGGTTGATGTAACACCTGATCCCAACTAGGCACAACTCGTTTTATAAAGTTTATTATCCTGTTGGGATTAATTACTTCTCCAAATTTCCAAACTCTAGAAACCTTTTACCAAATATCACCAATCTGTGATGGGGCAGCACTCCGCAGTTGCAGAGTAAATGCTCGGCAGTTTCATTTCCCGTTTTACAGAAACGACATTCGGAGGATAGGATTTTTCCAATCTTACTTACATGATATTTACTCGGGCAGTGGCCAGTCATCAGACCAGTAATTATCCTGAGATCTCTTTTGTTTAAATTCAGTATGGCAGAGGTTCCCAAACTTTTTGCTATTGCGGCGCCCTTTGACATTTTCCTAAAATGTCGCGGCGCACCAAAGTTTTCAACCAAGTTTTTTTTTGACAACTTTCACTTGACAACTTTGTAAGATAAAATCGTGAAACACTTCTCCAATATCATGTTTTCAGAATTCAATATTTGGTAAACTAATCATTTTTTTTTAAATTAATTTCTCAAAGATAGTTTGAAAATTTGTTAGATTGCAAAAATCATGTTGATTTCATCAAAGAAGTTTTAAAAATAAAAAGAAACTCACATGTAAAGGTAAAACAAGCTACTGAATTTGAACAATTGTGTTGTATTGTATTTATTTTACGAAACGGCAACATGTTAGTTTTTAACTATAAGTCATGTCAATTCATCCAAAAATTCTAAAGCGTTTGCAATAATTAAAAAATTCTTATTGACTGAAAATGACTACACAGAACTTGACCAAAGCTTCAACTTTTTGCGGAAATTGCAAAACAACACTTTTATTTATTTTGGAAAATTTCGGCAAACTGGGATACATGAAGAGATTCTAAAGATCTGCCAAGTCGGATTTGGTTGAATTTATTTTCATAAATTTCAACTTAACCCTTTGGGCCTGGATTGGCAATATATAACCCCATTGATGAAACCGATCATAACAAACTTATTCGAGTTCAGCGAGGTTGCGGCAGTACTGATGAAACAGTCCGGTTCAAAAAGGTCAAAGCTAGCTCTTCACACTACCAGATCGGCAAACCTGCATGCCGCTAAGCTGTTCCAAAGACCTTGTAATTATTCTGAAAAAAACGTAAATAATGTTCTTGAAATTAAAAACTTTGGACAAGTTATAGTAAAATCAAAAGCTAAGCTGAAGCTTAAGAATTCCAAAAACAATTTAAAAAAGTTGAAACTTTAAAATGTGGTTTCAATTGATATGTTTAAAAAGGATCGAAGAGTCAGGAAAGATTAAAAAAATGTGAGTGACACTAGCTTTACTAATAAAAAAAATTAAAGGTGTTCCGCAATACAAATAAAGAGTTTGTTTTTTTTTGTTTCGTCACAAAAGCCAAAATCCTGTGGCGCACCTGGGAAAGGTTCGCGGCGCACCAGGGCGCCGCGGCGCACAGTTTGGGAAGCACTGCAGTATGGACCTAGCTTTTTCTGCACTAGGTTTTATGAACCTTTTTGTTTGCTTGAATGTATCCGTGGCATTCCAATTGGATTCTACCGTGGACATTTCCCAATTTTTTAGTTTAATCCGAAGAGCACACTCAGGAACTCCACAGAAAGGTTCAGGGCCTACAAAGCTTGATGCCGCACCTTGTCTGGCTAAATTGTCGGCGTTTTCATTTCCCAGAATTCCACAATGACCGGGCGCCCAGTATAAAGCTACTTCGTTCCTAATGACCAATTGCTTCAGAGAAATAATGCATTCCCACACTAGCTTTGATTGACAAGTGAAAGCTTTTAGCGCATTTAGAGCCGCCTGACTGTCCGAAAAAATACAGATCTTGGCAAACCTATAATTTCTTTTCAGACAAATGTTGGCACACTCTAGAATGGCTTGAACTTCCGCTTGAAAAACAGTGGGACTGCATCCCATTGGTATAGCCTTACTGATACCAGGGCCAAAAACACCAGCTCCATCTTGGATCCATCAGTATAAGATACAATAGAACCTGAACGTAAATTTGGCGCACCAGCATCCCAAACATAGCGACATGGTTTCACCACTTTGAAGGGATCTTTTGGTCTTCGTTATCATCCAATATTCTACTGTATTTGAAGTCTTTGATGATCCTCAAATGGCCAACAAGATCCCCGTCTAGGACTTTATTAACGTATACACTGCAGGGCACTTTTTGCCGCTTGTAGATTAACAAATTGATGCAATAGCAGTATATTGAGAAGGGATCCAGAGCAACTGATGGAGTGCTTTTCATTGCTCCTGTCATAGATATACAAGCAAGTCTTTGTAGCTTACTTAGCTTCTTTTGAGAGGTTACCTTATTTGTTTTGGGCCACCAAACACGTGAAGCATAAGTCATCTTAGGCCGGACTATTGCAGCATAGATCCAGCGAATCATGTTAGGTCTAAGACCCCAGGTTTTTCCTAAGGCTTTGCTGCAGTCCTAAAGGGCATTGGTACCCTTTGTTAAAACATTGTTTAAATGAGAATTCCAATTCAGTCTTTTGTCCAAAGTTACCCTAAGATGTTTATCTTCTTCTGAGAACTGAATTTGAACTCCTACTAAAGAAGGTTTAGTAAGATTTATTTTTAACCTTTGTACCTTTTACACAATTACAGTTTTGAAGGGTTTACGTTTAATCCCTCCTCTCGGCACCATTTGATGGTAACATTTAACGCAGATTGTAGCCGGCTAGATAGGGGCCCTCCATATACCACGTGGACAGAAAAATCGTGGTTTTTTACCTCCTCCCCCCTCCCCGTGGACAAGCGTGGACTTAACATTAAACCATTACCCCCTTCCCCCAAAAATCACTTTTTCGATTTTGAATTTTTTTTTGAAAATGATTTTTTTTCGTAAGCAATGTCTTACATATTTTTGTGAATAACTTAATGAATTACAAATATTTTGTAGTTTCCGTAATAGGTACAAATTCTAATTTATTGATTTTTTAACGAAATAATTAGGGTAACCCTCTCCGAGTGACTGCTTTTGAAGTCTTTCTAAAAGAAGTATGTACAACATTATTTTTAATTAAACGGAATGCTTTCCAATCCATGATTGTCATAATTCGTTGAAAAAATATGTCCAAAAGGTTTTCCATTGTGGAATCCTCCAGGAATTCCGCCGGAGATTCTTTCAGATGTTTTACTGGGAATTCATAGTGAAATTTCTTAGAGGATTCCTCTAAGAGTTTAACCTAAAAATACCACGCCAAATTCGTCTAGGAGTGCCACTGGGAAGTCCTTCAGAAGTCCAATGTGAATTCCTGAAGAAGATTCTTTCGGGAATTCCTCTAGAAGTTCCACTAGTGATTTCTCTAGAAACCCCACTACGATTTCCTCTTAGGATTCCGCTAGGGGTTCTACGGGGAATTCTTTCGAAATTTCTTCCGGGAGTTGCATCGGGAACTTTCCCTGGCAATTTATCCAGATGTTTGCTAGGCAACTCCTCTAAGAGTTTCACCGGGAATTCCTTTAGGAGGTACTATTGGGTTCACTAGGTATTCTTCTAGGAGTGCCACTCTAGGAGGGCCACTCTAGGAGTTTCACCGGGAATTTCTCTAGGAGTTTCACTTTTAAATCTAGAATTTATTCTAGGAGTTTCAGTGGAATTCTTGCAGAAACTCCATTGGGAATTCTATGAGAAGGATTCTGAGGATTCTTCCAAGAAATGCTGCGGTATTTCTACATTCGGTAATTTATGCGAAAGTTAATTCAGTTTTCCAAAGTTTCACCGTGTTTTTTTTTCAACAAGGAATTCTGCAGGAAGTTTCTCTGCGAGTTTTCCAGAAATTCCTATGAGGATTCTTGCAGAAGCTCTCCCGAAGACTCTGGTAATTCTTCCAGGAATTCTGACAGAATCTTTTCCGAGAGTTCTTCTGTATTTTTTCTGACAAATCTTCCTGAAGCTTCCCATGAAATTCTGTTAGGAGTTTCTCCCGAAAGTTTTCCGAAAGTACCATCGTAAATTCTTCTATTTTTTTTTTTGCACGAATTTTTCTGGAAGATCCTCCGCAAATTCTTCAAAAGTTGCTTCGAAAATTCTTGCGGGAAATCTTTCGAATGTTTTCCGGGACATTTATTCAGGATTTTTCTTAAAAGAGAACTTTTGTAGAAGTTCTTAGGAGAATTCTTTCGGATTGCTTCGATCTTGTCGTAGAGTCAGATATTAGTCCTAAATTTTTGTGCCTTGATAACAGGCGGGAAGAAGACAACTCCCATAACAGCATTCTAGGTCTGCAACACCTACGAATTTGTGCGACTCGCTTGATGCTAATACTAACCAATGCTTATGATAAGTTCTCAGGAGTATTCTACCGACAGTTTATCCAGGAAATCCACCAAAATTATATCATGGCATTTCATCTTGTAACTCCGCCCGACCTTTTTTTAAATAATTCCTCAGGATTTTTTTCCAACAGTTGCTCCGGGAGATGCTTTGGAAATTGTTTTGAAAATTACCTAATATTATTATTTGTTTCGTTAGTGTATCTTTGTTTCTTAATTTTTATATCAATGTTGTCCACGTGGACATTTGACAGACCCCCACCCCTCTCTCCATGGACAAGCGTGAACTTTTCTCGAACCCCCTCCCCCCTCCAAGTTGTCCACGTGGTATATGAACGGCCCCTTATCCATTAAATAATGCATTTATCCAAGCCCCTTGCTTCCATTGCTGAACGCATTGAGCTGTAGGATGCGTTATCGAATGCTCCTTCAATGTCGAGAAAAGCAACCACGCAGCTTCCTCAGTTCTGTCAGCTTATCATTCCGCCTGTCCCTGTTGGATGACCTCTGTCGGATTGGGCAGCTAGCATGATATGATGAAATCATTTTATCAATAATCTCCTCAGAGGCATTTTCCAATTGTGAAACAGACAAGATCTGCTCACCCTTATATGAATTTCCATTCATTAAATAAAAGCTGCAGAGGTCGCAGTTAGTTTTCTTTGGGTTTCTATAGCTTTTAATTACATTTGATCCGGCTTTATAATCGAACCTGATATGTTTGTGATCTGACAATGATTCCTCAGCAGAAACATGCCAGTTCGCGATCTTATCTGATAGCAGATAGCTAAAACTTCCTGTCGAATAGCATTAACAAAAGTTGGAGAATTCCCTTTATTGCATACACACTCAATTTCTGTTTCACTGTTCGGTAATTTATTTTACGGATGTTACACCGCAAACAACCTAAAATACTGAGATTTCAGCATTCTGCATTGAGAAATACTGACGATCGGTTGTTGTGATGGCTTTTTACTGAAATTCAGTAGTTATTTTTACTGAACACATTGCAAAAATGGTGCCTCGTCGAATCAGCTCAGTGAAAATAAAAAGTCAGTAAAAACTAGTACCGAAATATCAGCACACAATATATGTTTACTGAACATTCGGTAAAAATAATTGTAAACATTCGAGGAATCGAAAGTAGACGTCAAACGGAAACAATGGTCTGGAATGTTTGCCATCGGCGATCGACGACTCCAGCGAATTAGCAGTTTATAGATTCTTGAGTGATTATTTTATCCCGAATTCTACGCCTTGGCCAGCTGGTAAGCAATTAAACGAAAATAAGCAATGAAAAAGTGCTATTGCTAAACGAAGCTATAACCGCAAATGTAGGATTGCAAGGATTCCGCGCCCACATATTGAGGTTGTGTTTGGGTTTGGTAGGACATCGTACCACAAACTCAATCGAGTTTTTTCTCTCTCTTTACTGGCTCAGACCTTTTGATCCATAAAGCTTCAACCGAGTTTGTGATCATATTTAATGATATTCAATATTCAATAAAATCAGAAATCATTAAAAAAAACTAGCGGGGAACCTTGCAATTGCATTGATTGCGACGATCCGGTTAAATTTTCTCAAATAGGCACACTAGTTCATTGCAAATTATCAAGCGCTTCTCCCGGGAGGCGCAGTCTCGATTGGGTTCTTATGTGTGAATAGCTGGCCAAAGTGCGATTAACTTTGAAGTAGAAGCGGTGGGAATGAATGCTTATTTTTTCAGCGAATGCTAAGAGTCTGAACCACAATTTAGCATGAAAATGTGAATTCAAGCTTTACATGAATACCCAAGTAACCACAAGCATTATATCATAACATTAATTCAATCGTATAATAGTTTAGCTAATGCAAGATAACTTTTATTTTACATCTGTCAAGTAATGAAGCGTTTAATCTACATTATGAAAGCATTGAAGCATTACGAGATTTTGACAGTTCTGTAAAGTTCTATAGGGCCGTTGTTTAATGCTTCATTGCATTACCATGTTAAAAGCTTTATAGCAATCAATAATGCAAGCATTTATTACTTTATATATGCCTTTACTAAAGCGTCCATCGTTGTAAACAGAAAAATACCCCTCTGTTCGAAAAAAAATCTGTAAACATTTTTGGAAACAGAACCATTCAGAGCAAAAGAAAAACAAACCAAAACTTCATGGATTGCTGCGTAGCACTTAGATTATAATTCTCAGATGTTGCTGTTTGAAAATTTATATTATGTATGGTTTTTGTGGTTTCTGGTTGGGATATGAAAACAATCAGATGCTGAGGGAACAAAAATATGTGGGGTATTGGTTTCCTTATTTAACATAAAGCTCCGATTTCATAAAAGGAAGGATCAAAGCGCTGTGTGTATTGTTTATTATTTTTTATATTTTTTGGTAGAAGTGAGCACGTATTAAAACAAAAAAAAAACAGAATCAACACAGACGAATTTATATTCGAGAGTAAGATAACTGATGGCATTCAGACCCCAGCACATTTTTTTAGAGTTGCTGAAAACACAACTCAATAAGGCACGAGCTAAGTATACGTTACCTTATGTTGCACATTTTTCCAGGTGCAAAATACATGGTGTCGTAGCACACAGCGTTAGCGCGTCCGAGTTTCATCGAGGTCCAGTTTCAGCAGTCTAGGTTCAATTCCCGAAATACAATAAAAAACATCAAAGTGAGAGTATCGGAACAGGTATGAGAAGATAAAAATAGATAGAAAAATGAAAAACATTCTTTTTCTCTTTTTTGACATGATGCATTAAGTATGCATTCCATACGATTTGATTGCATTAGCTATATGGTGCAAGCATTTTATATGCTTTAGCAATCACCACAGTAAAGGTTGCTTTAAATCAACAATAGTAGCGCCACTTTCGACTTTTAACCTACTTTAATGGTGCCTATATGACAAAACAATTTTATATCACATGTCATATAATACACTATAAAGCGAAATTAATGCTTTATATCCAGCGTCATGGTTACTTGGGTAAGCAATAAGTTAACAGAAAACTGAGATTTCTGCCTGCACCAAAGAGCTGGAATACTCAGTAACCTGAAGTACACAAAAAAGTACCGAAAAAGACAGCATTGATTTTGGCGCCAATAATTACCGACTTATTCAGTATATGATTTGACAGATGATGGATTTTTTACTCTACTGAGTTTTCGGTATTACCAAAAATAACTGAGTTTTCTCTGCTGTTCAAAAACCCAGTAAAAAATTACCGAGTTCGGTAATCAAATCTGAGTGTGTATGTCTATGTTATATTGGACGAAATGTAAATCATTATTTACCCAGGGCTCTTGAATTAGTCCCACGTCTAACTGTGCTCTAATAAATCTTCTGCTGAGTACAGCTGAACCACCTTTCGCGTGGTGAAGATTTGTTTGGATAATTTTCAAGGTACTCATTTTTTTTACTATCTAAGGAGAGAAATAAGGTCCACTGCGTCATTGCTCCGTTTAACACAGAAAGGGCAAAATACTGTGGAGGGTGCCCTGGTACTCCACAGACACCGTTAGCGGTTAGGTTTCTATTAGACCTCCCTAACCATCCATTCTTAGGCACGGTACGCATTAACCCTTTGGAGCCGGAATTTTTGTCTTCGCTGCCGCAACCTCGCTAGCCTTGAACACGTTTCTTATGCTCGGTTTCATTGCCGGGGTCATATTGACCCCTCCGGCTCCAAAGGGTTAAGCCGCATGACACCATGAATTAGGGGGGGGGGGGGTCGCCAGTTTGGTGGACTTTTACCACCGGATCAGACAATCCGTAGTAATATTGTCACGACTATCTAGGCTGATCCGGAATAGAAAATAATATTGATGATCAACTTCTGTCGAGCCCGAACAGCCGGTGAGAAATCATATAGAAAGATACAAAGTAGGTGGAAAGGGACGGGCCAGGGATTGAACCCAGGACCTTTTGCATACGAATCAGAAGGGGTAGCCACTAGACCACCAAGCCACAGTGTTCCTAAGAGTAAACTGGATAAGATTATCAAATTTAATATTAGTGTTGTTAGTATCCAATCTACAAAATACGTTGGAAGTTAATTGATTTAGACAGTTTTCAACGTAACAGTGATCAAACAAATTAAAATTATTAATTGTAAGTATAAACTACTGTCAGAAAATAACTGTAAGTTCTCATAAAAAAACTAAACTGAGATTTAGTCTTTTTCAGATTGATTTGATCGTAAGCAAGAGTAAAATAAGGACTGGATTAAATCCATTTCAATTGTATTAAGAAAGTTCTAAATCCAGAAACGTGATCGCCAACTGAACACTAATCGCTGCTAAAAACTTGAACAGCCATCGAAAGACATCCCCGTCTGCCACGTCCCAATAAGTTTTTTTTGTTTGCTCCGTTCGATTTCTAAATTTGATGTTCTCGAATTGAATTCGCAACTGTACAACACAAGAGGAAACCGACACCGGGCATCGTTCATCCGTTCCCTTGGACCGCTGCTAGGGCCTTGGAAACAAAGATACACTGCAGCAGTTTGTGCAGACCACGGTCAGCCAACGGCAGTGTATCCACGACACAAAAAGCATCTAAAAAGCCGTATTCTAATATTCGGCATGATTTATTTATTTGTGCAGCAGGGAGAAGAATAATTTGCCTTCATACATTTGGCGTTGTTTTGGCGCGCGCGGACGGCGTCGGCGAGTTCCTATACGAATACGGCCGTTCCGCGCGCTAAGACCCGTTCCGTTCGTTCGCCCCAATCAATGGAGAAGGGGGTGGAGCAGGACCGAGTCGAATATTTCGGGAATGTGTTGTTTATGCAATTTTATCGGCTCTTTTCTGGCGTGTGCATGTCGGCCACTGGCCACCGTCTAGCTAGCTATTCCGGGACTTATATGCTGTTAGGAAAAGCCAATAGGTGTAGGAAATAATTCCTACGTTCTTCCACCACACTGACCGCCGCGCCACCACCGTTGTAGAATAAATACGCTGCTGCGACGAGACTACGTCGAAGCCATCGTCGACGGTTGATCTCTACATTCGCGATGCATTGCACATCGGGATAACAGTATGAAATTCTTGGCTAAAATAATCACATTGAGGTTGGTTAGCTAATCCCAAGCCAGATCATTGGTTGTCTGTGAAACTTCATTCTGGTCAGTTACAAAGTAACAGCTACGAAGCGTACAGTTTGCACGACTGTATGACTGCAAAGATTTCTGTATTACAAATGTCATTTATTAAACTTCATGCATTTTACCCGCAAATTTCCTGGATCTAAAACTAAACTGTGCGAGTCACAAATCTGCGAAATCAAATTATTATTGTCCCTAATAGAAGCCTATTTGAAACTTCGTTTCTAACTCAAATGAAATCAAGGAGGACTTAAGGACAGACTTGTTAGAATTCCAAAATGGCCGCCACAATGGTCGACTTTGGCACCTACTCACGATTTCAAGCACACAAATCTGTTCGTAAACAAAACCAGCGCACCTGATCTTCTTATTTTAAGCTTTTACAAGTGAGCAAGAACAGAATAATAAAATGCACCGTTGTTTGAAGCTTGCTTCTTGAGATTTGTGCGTCTGAAGTTCTGATGCACTGTTCAAGCGGGACTTGAAGACGTTTGTCCTTATAGTGAGCATTCTTGTCACAAAATCATCCATTCTGTTCTTTTGTTTGTATGCGAAACATGTTTTGTGTCCTGAATGTTAGTCCACCAATTCCAATGTGCCTTGCACCGTCCATCCCATTGCCAAGCATGGGCTCCTTTAGGGATGGGAAACTAGGCGCGGTTTTTCCAGCTCGAATTTCAGATCCATGGAACTTTCGGAGGCGGCGAAGGTGGCTAGGCGGACAGAAGACGTGGCTTAGATTTTCGCGTTCATTGAAGTCTCTCAGATATTTTTTTCCCTCTCCGGTGATGGAGTGAATGGAAGGCGGAAGAAAGCGCCGAGGCTACACGTCCAATCTCGCGTGCGCGCATGTGACAGCGAGCAAATAGATTTTCAAAGGATTAGTTTCTTTGGCCGATATGTGTCCCCCGATGCCGACGTCGCCGCCGAGTGCACACATCGGAAAGATTGGGTGAAAAAAAGCTCGGTTCGCCGAGTAGGTAGGCAGTTTTTTCGCCTCTCTCGCCGTTGAGGTGCAGAACGACACAACGCTGATGGCTAGTGTCTAAAATGACACTATTTCCAGTGGGAGATGAAAGTGGCTTGGGTGTAGGTATAGCGAGTAAGAAGAAGGCAGGTGGGCAGGTGCTCTTCGAGGTGTGCTGTAAGGCTTAGTCATAATTCAAAAAATCCGGTGCCCGAGTAGAGCACATACTCACTCGGATGGAAGCGAGATCTTTGTTTGTCTTGCAACTGATAGCACATGTGGCTCACCTGGAGGAATGAGGGACTTTGATAGGCAGGGGTAGTCAGGCGAAGATATGTTTGCATTACGATGCATTCGACGAGATGGTTTATGATTTTTGGGAAAATACGTCCGTATTTTTCTAGGAAATTGGATAAACAGAGATAGAGTTTTGAAGTTAGATGGCGATACCAGGAGAGAATCCTTCTAGGATTTCTCCAGTGATTCTTCCAGAACTCTACATTAAATAGTCTACGCTGATTTTATTAGGAGGATTCTCTAGGAATTCTTTCAGAGATTATACCGAGAGTTTTTCCTGAGATTCCTCCAACAAATAAAACAAAATATAACAATTCTTCAAAAGTCTACTTTAAGAATCGCACAGAGAATATTCTAGGGATTCTTCCAGGGATTCCTCTTGGATTTCTCGTACAGGTTCCTAAAACGAGGTACCAAGGATTCGATTCTTCAATGAATTATTCCAAAAGATTTTTGAATTCCTTCAGAGATGTCACCAATCCTCCAGGAATTGTTCCAACGATTCTACAAGGAGCTCCTCCACAGGAGGTGTTCCCGCGGATACTATCCAGGATGGGAATTAAAGACACGAGAGGGTGTGTTTCACTTGACGATATACAGGGTGGGCTTAGGGACAAAACGTCGAAAGACAAAACGTCGAATGCCAAAACGTCGAATGCCAAAAGGTCGAATGCCAAAACGTCGAAAGGGACAAAACGTCGAAAGGACAAAACGTCGAAAACTTCGAAAACGAGTAATTTATGCAAATAGTGAGTTCTTTATTCTTTTAAAGGATACTCATTCTTTCATTTGTATCTGCCAACTAGTTCAGAGGGAAGCCTTCCTGAGGCTCCCTGAAACAACACCTCAGGGTCGGCATGTTCCTTGACCAGTTCTTCTTGGGTAGGGAATATTCGCACTGTCGTATATAAAAAACTCACATCACGTCACGTTAAGTGTTTTTTTTTTTTTTTCCTTCTAAACCATAGGGGGATAATCTGCTCAACAGACACCCTAACAGAAGGTTAGGGTAGTGTAGGTCTGACAGGCCGTCTTCTACAACAAAAGTAAAATCCAGGACTACTCTCTCCTCGTACCCACTAAACCATTCCTATGGTCGCCAAACCCTACGTCTCTCCGGAACCACCAAGAAGGTATTGCTTCAGAGAGGGGCTAGTGCACATCGCACCCACAAGGTTAGCTGCGTAGCCTGCAGCAACGAACATCGATGACTCGCTTTGGAGAGTCCATCACGGTAGCATGCTGGCGCTTAGCCAGTTTCCCGAGTGGTCCTCGCCACTCCCTTTGTCCTCGGAAGGCGGGCAGAGTCAACCCCGCCCGCGCCCTACTGCTGAGCGGACATCAAGAACTGATGCCCACATGCAACCCGATCTGACCTGCCCGCAAAGGAAGGGTATCACTACCCTTCAGGCCCTATCAGATGCATCCGTAGGTTGCTGACAGCAGGGTCTCCACCTGCCCCGACCCTTTCCGGGGACCCCTTTCCAACCGCGGGCTTGGATCCAACCCAGTAGACCGACGCCACGACAGCACCGCTACCGGGACTTCCTCTCCGCGGCCACTTAATCGTTGTAAGGGTCGATCTCGACCGCAGGGCACCGGTATGACCTACGAAGCCGACTCCGAACCCCTGGACCACCTCTTGTACTGCATCTGGACTAGCCATTCTCCGAGTCCACGCGCCACCTCCTCTGTAGCTCCCAGACGATGTGGGTAATAGCCGTTGAAACGGCGTTCCAGCCAAACTCATCCCTACACATCCTCTGGACCAAGTTGTCCGGAGTTGTGTCCTCCCCGCATGTGGCAAGCATGCGGTCACGCATTGTGCGAAAACGCGGGCACACGAACAAAACGTGTTCCGCAGTTTCCTCTGAACCATTGCACACTGGGCATTCGGGAGAATCCGCATGCCCGAGACGGTGTAGATACTGTCGGAAGCAACCATGACCTGTAAGGACCTGTGTCAGGTGGAATGTGACTTCCCCATGGCGCCTATTAATCCAACTATCTACCCTCGGTATCAACCTATAGGTCCACCTTCCTTTGGTGGAACTGTCCCACGCGCGCTGCCATTTGACCATAGAGGCCATCCTGACAGTCCTGCGTATGCCTCTTGTGCCGCGCATTTCGAAACACTCCATGTCCTCACTGATAAGAATGCTGATAGGCACCATACCAGTAATGACGCAGAGAGCGTCGTGTGACACGGTACGGTACGTGCTCGCAACCCTCAGGCACATGAGCCTGTAAGTACTTTCCAGCTTCCGTCGGTAGCATTTAGTACTTAGCGCGGTGCCCCACGCCGGGCCGCCATACCTAAGTATGGATGTAGCAACACTAGCCAGAAGCTTGCGCTTACTGGCGTACACCGCAGAGCTATTGGACATCATCCGGGACAGTGCCGCAATAGCTGTGGAGGCTCTTTTACAGGCATAATCGACGTGGCTACCGAAGGTAAGCTTATCGTCGATCATCACGCCCAAGTGTTTGACGGAGCGCTTTGACAGGATAGTACAGTCTCCTACACTGATCTCCGTCTGCTGCTCCGACTTCAGGTTGTTAACAACCGTCACCTCTGTCTTGTGGTGAGCCAGCTCCAGTTTCCTGGACCGCATCCACGCCTCCACAACCTTAATCGAGTGGTTGGTAGTCAACTTTACCTCCTCGATCGTTTCACCGTAGACTTCGAGCGTAATGTCGTCAGCAAATCCGACAATCACCACTCCCACTGGATACTCTAACCTCAACACCTCGTCGTACATGACATTCCATAACACCGGACCCAGGATGGAACCTTGCGGGACTCCTGAGGTTATGTGAAAGCACTTCCGACCCACCTCCGTGTCGTAGACTAGTACACGATTCTGAAAGTAACTTCCGAGAATCTTGTACAGGTACTCCGGTATCCCCAGACGCAAGAGCGCATCGGCAATAGCAGACCAGCTGGCGCTATTAAACGCATTCCTTACATCCAGAGTCACTACCGCGCAAAAGCGAATTCCCCTCCTCTTAGGCTCGAGTGCTTTCTCGGCGGTTTTTGTAACCGACAAGATAGCGTCTACGGTGGACCTCCCCTTCCGGAAGCCGTACTGGTTACTCGAAAGACCATTTTCGCCCTCGGTGAACCGCAACATTCTATTGAGGATGATCTTTTCGAGCACCTTCCCCGCCGTGTCAATCAAGCATATTGGTCTATATGCCGACGGGTCTCCGGGTGGTTTCCCCGCCTTTGGCAATAGTACCAGGCTCTGCCTCTTCCAAGCTTCTGGGAAAACTCCCTCGTCCAGGCATTTCTGCATAGCAGACCTGAACATCTCGGGAGCCTCTGCAATAGCTACTTTTAAGGCCAAGTTCGGAACTCCGTCCGGACCTGGGGTCTTACCTACGCTAAGGGACTTAGCTATCCCCGCAAGTTCCACATCGGTGACCCTCTCCTCATCGCCAGCCCCAGTCCCCGGCTGTCCTACGAAAGGAGGCCAAGGACTAGGATCATGACGCGGAAAAAGTCCTCCAATGATCCCCTCCAACATCTCTGGAGATTGCTCTGTAGGAGCCATCACACCTCTCGTCTTGGCCATAACGATCCTGTAGGCGTCACCCCACGGGTTCGTATTGGCACTCTGACAGAGACCCTCAAAACAGGCCTTTTTGCTTGCTCTTATCTCGGTCTTAAGCGCGGCTTTTGCAGCGGCGAACACCACCCGCCGTTCGTTTCGCTCTTCCTCTGATCGTGCTCGCTGCATCCGCCGCCTAGCCCGTAGGCAGGCGCGGCGCAGGTCCGCAATCGCGTCGGTCCACCAGTAAGCCGGTGGCCTCCCATTTCTAGGGTGGACTCGCCTAGGCATGGTCGCATCACACGCACGTGAGAGCACCGCTACCAGCTCGTCGCCGTCTAAACCGATTAGGTTTCGCTCACGGCGGAGCGCCTCCCTAAATACCCCTTCGTCGAAGTATGATGTCTTCCACCTGCGAGGGCTTGGCCTTGGCCTAGCCGCCTCTTCTTCTATCCGCTGTCTGCTGTTATTGTAGTCGATACTGTAGCGAACCGCCAGGTGGTCGCTGTGAGTGTAGCCATCATCTACTCTCCAGTTCGAACTACTTGTTAGGCCAGGACTACAAAAGGTCACGTCAATAATTGACTCCGCTCCGTTTCGACTAAAGGTACTCTTGGTACCGACATTAGCCAAGTCGACATCTAAGATGGCCAGTGTTTCTAGCAGGATCTGACCCCGCTGGTTCGTGAAACGGCTTCCCCATTCCACGGCCCAGGAAGCCGTTTGTCACGTTAAGTGTAAAGTTATTTATTCCCGAACTTTCCCGGCTTTTTATCTCTTACTGCTTTGAGGCCCCTTCTACTGGCACCCAGTGTTGCATTTAAACTAAACGCGAGCCAAAAAGGAACTGAGCTTGGATGTGTCATCAAATCTTATGTGCGCCCTGACCAAGGTGCTGCCCTAGAACTTTGTAACGCATCTGCATACATGCGTTGTTGCGCGAATATATGCGCCACAATGAAATAGGACATTTTGGCATCGGGCATTAAGATTCTGCACCGAAATCCGGATTTTCCGGTAATCCACGGTGACAGAACTGGTTCCCCCTCTCAATGGAGGGTGGCTTTCTGAATCGAATCAACCCAAGATTGTTAGAATTTGTGAAAAAATGGCAGACACATGACCATTTAAGTTTACCAGGTACCAGGGTGCCATGTTTTTGCGGGTGCAGTTCTTGGTCAAATTTTGAACTGAACAATGTTCAAATATGTTTGATCGTAGCGTGCCGTTTTCGAACTTCAACGCAAATTGATCGCGTTCAAATGCAACACTGCGAGTGGTACACTGTCACAAATTTCCTTCCACAAATTTTCAGCATTACGTCACAGCTTCCTTCAGGGTAGCTTCGAAGGTAGCCTCTAGCTATCGTCTGCCGGATCTCTGGCACCTTTAGGGTGGCGATGGCGATCATTGGGTGCATTGTTCCTTCAAGGGCGTCTGGTTTGGTTTACGGCACGACTTGCCGGTACTTTTTATCCCAACGTAAGGGGTGGGAGGGAATGTCTTCCTCATTCAGAACCGGAGTTCTACTTGAAATAGCGGGGTTTTGACTAGCTGTCCTTCTCCGCAATTCATCCGGTATTCACAGAATATGGTACTAGTACAACAATGCTAAGTATCCTCGCAATACTTAATATGTACTCAGCTAGTGGTTTCAATTGAAGCATTATAGAGTGCAAAATGAGTCACTGACCTTCAGCGTTCGGGCAGTGACCCTAGATAACGAGACAATGTTCGTGTGTCCCCGTTAATCAGTTCGTCATCCTGCCATCTTGGTGGATCTACCGTATCACCACCCCTCTCAGGCTACCAACTGGATCGATTTAAATTCACACAAAATTTGAAAAAAAAATCCACGCTGAACTGTGAACATAACACACTTTTCGACGTTTTGTCCTTTCGACATTTTGTCCCTTCGACGTTTTGTCCTTTCGACGTTTTGGCATTCGACGTTCTGGCATTCGACGTTTTGGCATTCGACGTTTTGTCACCCATTCACAGGGTGTTAGGTTCCTGAGTGCAAACTTTTTAGAGGATGATAAATGGTGAAAAAAATTGTTCTACGCATATGGTCAAATCTCAACCGTTACGTAGTTATTAAACTTCCCATGTTTTTGACTCTTATTGCCTTAACTAGCTATAACTTGAAAATGGTTAAACTTATCGTAGTTTTTTACCCTTATTCGAAAGATTATTGAATTTTCTATCAAATGGCATCTTTGAATTGATTGGTTTAGTTAAATAACTAAGTTTTCTAGAGCAAATAGCTCAAAAGTAGTGTGTTTTGATTTGTTTTTGCCAGTTATCTTTGAAAAAATGCGTAATAATTGAAAATTCTCTCTTAGGCAAAGTTGTGGCCCCTGTTCCACTCTACAATTCGTTTTTTGACATCAAACTTCTAGCTCTTATCGTTTTCTTGCAATTTCGATTTAAACATCGCATCTCAGATCATAAATTTGCAACTGTCATGGTAAGCACTTTCTTTGTGCACTGTGCCGCACATTTAAATCAAAATTGCAAGAAAACGATAAGAGCTAGAAGTTTGATGTCAACAAACGAATTGTAGAGTGGAACAGGGACCACAACTTTATAAAAAAAAAATCATTACGCATGTTTCAAAGATCAAAACACACTATTTTAGCTATTTTGCTCTTGAAAACTTAGTTATTTAACTAAACCAATCGATCCAAAGATGCCATTTGATAGATAATTCAATAATCTTTCGAATAAGGGTAAGAAAACTGCGATAAGTTTGACCATTTTAAAAATATAGCTAGTTAAGGCAGTAATAATTAAAAACATAAAAAGTTCAATAACTACGTAACGGTTGAGATTTGACCATATGCGAAGAACAATTTTTTTTCACCATTTATGGTCCTCTATCACCCTTTAAAAAGTTTGCACACATGAACCCAACACCCTGTATTTCAGACTAATTTGATGCAGTTGAAGGTGTCCTTTTAGACCGGCCCAAATTTGTATGAAACGAAAAAAAAGTTTTCGAAATTCACGGGGCACCCTCTAGAATCGTGCTTTTGGATGAGAAGAACAATCTGTGAAAGATTCAGCTCAATCGGTTAAAAACTGAGCTGGCGCAAATGAGTTGAAGGTTTGTATGGGATGTTCAGTTGAAATATATGGGAAATTGGATGACCATCAGTCTCTCATTCAGCACGCCGGTTTGGCGTGTTCAATTTGGCTCAGAATTGAAAGAATGGTAGTTGAGAACCCAAGGAACAACTTTGTAGAAGACCATGCCATGATAAAACTTAATTTAGTTACGGTTTCAGCTAACGAAAGCAGAGTGAGGACATCTTCCCCCGTTTACTCTCGGTTGTTACATGCAGCACGTGTTTGCCGCTCGAAACCTGCACACTACATCATAGGCGGCTATATTGTCCTTCATCATTTCCATTGCTCACGCACGTGGAGGAGAACCGAGACAATGAAGAATTACATAGCTGCCTATGATGTAGTACACAAGTTTCGACCGACAAACACGTGCTGCATATAATAACCGAGAGTAAACGCGGGAAGATGTCCTCATACTGCTTTCGTTAGCTAAAACCGCAACTATATTAAGTTTTATCGTGATATGGTCTTCTACAAAGTTGTTCCTTAGGGTATCAACTACCATTCTTTCAATTCTGAGCTATATCGAACTCGCTGAACCGGCGTATTGAGTGAGAGACTGGAGGTCATCCAATTTCCCATATATTTGGACTGAAAATCCCATACAAACCTTAAACTCATTTGCGCCAGCTCAGTTTTTAACCGATTGAGCTGAATCTTTCAAAGGTCGTTCTTCTCAACTAAAGGCACGATTCTAGAGGTTGCCCCGTGGAATTTTTCGACATTTTTGTATTTGGGCCAGTCTAGTGTCCTATTTATACCCCATTTCCCCTATTGCGTCTACAAAGAATGTTCTGGTAGCATATATTGTATGAAGTATTGTATAAAATATACAAAAGGTATTGTAATAGGAAGCAATCAGCTGCGTTTTTGCTAGAGTGCCGGTAGAGGCGCTTTTCTGATAAATGCGGTAAACGTGATAACAGTGTAAAGTAACGGCGAAGGTTACGCTATGCGATCGTAGACGGCGCTCGTGTTCCACGTGTTTTTTCACATATACAGCGGCGCCGCCTGCACCAATCCACTCGGAAACATCATCGGCAGCACGGGTGGAAAATGCCAGTCAGAAAAAAAGAAGTAAACAGCTTGAAATTAGTATGGTGGCGTAATAAATTCTCTGTTACTGTAATGAATCCAGAAGAAACGCATAGGTATAATGATTTTGTTTCTAATTTGCAACTTGTTGCCCCAAGGCACAAATCGCTGCGATGCGGAACTCCTCTAGAAAAATTTCACCATCAAGTTTCCCAAGAACTCCTCCAAATATTCCAAAAATTCCTTCAGGAGTTTCCGCAGAGATGCTCTAAGAAATTCTTCCAGAAATTCTTCAAAGAGCTCTTACACAGTTTCTTCCAAAAAATTCACCAAATTTTCTTCAGGAATCTCCCCAAATATTTCTCTGGGAGTGCCTTCAAGAATTCCCTCAAAGATTCCTCCAGAGATCCTTACGAAAATTCCACCAGAGATTCTTTTGGAACTCCCTCTTTGAGTTACGTCACAGATTCTTACAGGATTTATTCCAGACACTCGTACAGATATTGTAGCATACCATTAACGTAAATGCCACAACATTGAGGACCGACTGTAGCAAACCAATCATACCCACACCGAAAATAACAAACAAGTGCAAAAGCGCACTGTTATGCAATATCAACACAGTCATTAACCACGAATGCATCGTTCTATCGACTCTCTCTCCACTTCTACTTGTGAGGTACGAGGGCCGATAGCATGCGGCGTGGAAGGATCAAATTGCATACCTAGCGCCTGGCTTAACGTAAAACAAACCATAAGCATTTTTGGTTATTTGTCACTCCAGTCGTCTCATCTATGTATTAAGCTATTATTATGTTAAACCTTGAAATGTATTGAACCTTGAAATGTATAAAAGGGGCAAGTGTATCTGATGAATAAAGAATTCTGATTCTTAGCTCGACCCTATTGGACGTCTCCAATCTGGCTATCGACTACTAAGTTTGAAGAATCCATCAGCGACCCTTCTGGTTATCACCAGCAAGGCTATCGTCTTGAAGTAAGTCCGCCGCGTTATTCCGCTTCGTCAAATGGGCAAGACGAACCAGCCAAGGGCTGAAAGTCTCTCAAATAAAGATAAATATATCAATCAAATTCGTGACATGGTCCGTTAAACCATGTAGTGAGTAGTGTTTATTAGTGACATATACCTATAATGCGTAAGGACAACGCATTATAGGAGAATATTCGTGCTAGAGTTCGCTCAGAGGTCCATCCATAAATGCGTCCAGAGACTTCTCAAGCAATTCCTTGTTTATGGAGTTTTCTCAGGAATTACTCCTGAGATTCTTTCAGGAGTGCTTCCAGAGAGTCATCTTCAATTTTTCATCCAAAAACTCCTCCAGAAAATCTCTCAGTTTTTACTCCATAGATTCCTCCGGTGATTTCTTCAGAGATTGCTGCAATGATTTCTCTAAATGTTGATCAAAAGCCTTCTCCGGGAATTCCTGAGTGTAAAATCCCATGCAGAGATATATTAAGGAATTTATTTGGGAAAATGTGCAAGAACACTACTATAGAATGTTCTAGAAATTGCTCCAGAGTCCTTTTTTTTAAATTTCAACAGGAATTGGCTTCTTTAACGGTGTTGAGCTATTTCGATATTCTGAATCTGCATGTCAAACTGAGCGAAAATCCAAATTTTCATGAATTTTCAAAAATAAATTTGAAGTTTGTATGGAGGCGATTTGTCGCATCATCCCTGGACGGAGCTGTCAAACAGTTGCCCAGCTGTCAAAAGGTAATTTTAGACAATCTGTTTGAAATTGATTTTAGGTACCAAAATGAAGTTCTAAAAATATGAAAAAAATCATGGTGACTCAGAAAAATGTGCTCTTTCGTATAAAATCGAAAAATCAATATATTTTTCAAAATTTGAAAACCCAATTCTTCAGAGATTCCTACAATAAATCTTTAAAATAAAAATAACCAGAATTCTTCTCCATGGATTTTTTTGGCTATCCATCTAACAAATCCTTCAGGATTTGCCACAGAAATTGCTCCAGACATTACAACAGCAATTCATACAAAGGCTTCTAGTTTTTTTTTTCAGAAATTCTTCCAAGAACTGGTCTTTGAACTTATAAATTAATTGCTAGAAAAATTACAAAGGGAAGTCTTGAAAGAATCTGTGGATTTCTTTTATCTGTATTAACGGGATTCTTATCCCTACGCCAAGAAGTAAACATTCAGCCAATTTTTTTCAGGCGTTTTTTACTTTACAACTCCGCCAAGGATGATTCTTTTATTCTGGAGATACACTTGTGTATGTTCAGAATTACAGTGGTTTTTCGATTTTGTCACGGTTCTATTTAATCACGCTCCATTATATCACACTCGATTTTAGCACGCTATTCTTTTTCGATTATATCACGCTTTGATAATCGATACAAATATTGCTAAGCACATATTCCAAACTATATAGGACACATATATCGTCATAAGTTATTTTGCACGATAAGATATTTTGCACATTAGTATACGATTATGGTGCCATTGGTGACAGGACACAGGATTCGATTATCTAGAGTCCATTCCCTTGCTTTGCTCTGCATATGCATCGACCTCGGTTTGTATGCGTCAACTCTACGCGTTACTTTTTCCATCAGGGGTCTCCAGTTAGCCTTCGTGAATAAGGTTTTGGATTGCCGGGCGTGTTCGATTCCCATTCCGGTCGGGAACTTTTCTAGACTTTCCTATGCATAGTGTATAATTGTACTTGCCCCACAATATACAACTTCATACAATGGCAGATAAAGAAAGCCCTTCAATTAATAACTGTGATAGTTCTCAAAGAACACTGAGTTGAAGAGAGGCAGCCCTAGTTCCATTGGGAACGTAGAATCACAAAGAAGAAGTAGAAGAAGAAAAGGCGTTTTACGTTAGAATATTGATTTGGTTTCATTTTTTTACATTTTAATTATTATTAACGAGCTTTTCAATCCGAGGCTCGTTCATGTCGGGATCCACGGTTTCACTTCACTTCCGAAGGGATAACTAACATTTTGTAAATTTATGGGCTTTTAAAAATTGATGTGTTGTTCAATTAATGCCAACCAGCATATCGAACGATCAGAAATTAAAGACAGAACCTTAAAACTTCGAGACAATTGCACAACAAAGCGTAACGCGACAACATCGCAAAAATGTCAAATTTTGATTTTTCAACTAGAAATTCCCAACCTTCTGAAAACACTTTTGAAAATGTTTAGTACTCGACGATAAATTTAAGCAACTATCATTATTTTGCTGTGTAAATATTAGAAATCGACAACATATGGAAACATCGTACCATGAAGTCAAAAAACTATGGTGTAGAAGTGCAAATAATACCACCATTAATTGATCTTATTTACAGAGACATTAAAAAATAATTACATACAAGAATATTAGACTTCCATTACCGGGTTTGGTATTTTGTTCGTTTTTGTTTGATTTTTTTGTATTCAAGTGTATTTTGATTAATAAACTCCTTCGGAAAAAAGATGTTTCAATTATATCACGCTCCAATATATCACGCGAAAATTTTTTTCATTCGTGATATAATCGAAAAAGTACTGTAACAAGAATCATTGTTGCCGGTTCCAAGCCCGGGTAAAGGAGGAGGATATATGTGGTGATGACCGTAGCCACACGAATGCCTAATACGGTACGGTCTAACCCCGAATCTACGGTGTAATGCGACCCGTGCCTATGGATGCATGGCTGGCGGGGTGAAACAAATACTCAGTCGCGAACGGAGCCTCTGGGGTACCAGGGAGAACCTCACAGTATTCATCCCTTGCTGCGTTAATGCAG
>NC_085137.1:478680251-478755251 GCF_035046485.1 Aedes albopictus | reverse complement strand
GACGCTTGAGAATATCGTCTTGCTAAATGTGCATAAAAGCCAAACAGTGAGCGATTCTGCGTCATAAACCGACCTTATGAAATTCAATCTAGTCGTTATGAATTGTTTAAAGGCCATTTCATAAGTTAGAACTTATGATAATCTTAGGTTTATTTTTTCGAGTGTGAAGTTGGATGAAGTAGGGGAATTTAGTGTACTTTCGGCAGCTTTTTTTTCCTTTTTTTATTTAATCGTTTATTTGGAAGGCTCGGGCGCCACATGGGCATAACTGAGCCGAAATCATTTGTTCATGTTTTTCACATTATTTTAAATTTAACATTTTTTTATAGGGTGCGTGTACCAGTTATGGCACTACCTAAGGAAAGCTATTCATACAAAAATAACGAGAAAACCAACGAATGTCATCAATAAGTTAAAAGACAGCTTAGTTTCCATACTTTACAGGAAAAATATAGAAACGGAGCAAAAAGTACTTTTAGTATTCATTACAGCGTGTGCCAATGATAGGAACCCTGTACCAGTTATGGTTACATTTTTTAACTTCGGTTCCTTTTCGCACTATTTGCATGCATTTCTTATGGGGTTAGCCATAACTGGTACACTATGGCGAAATAGGGTGCAAGGAAGCCGAAATTTTAAGGAAAACGATTTATTTCTAACATGATATGAGCAATATGTGGAGTTTAAACGATTGCGACCATCTTTTGTGAACGTGATCTGTTGTTCACAATTTTTTTCTTGTTGATTTACATCGTTAAAGGGTGAAAATCAACTATGGCGAATATTTGGTACTATAGCCATAATTGGTACACTTACCCTACTGCCTTAAATACTATGCACGGATAAAGAGAGTTCGACTGTAACGATCTATAGAGCTACCAATTTCGGCACTGCAGTCTTGGGGAATCAACACGATAGTTGTAGATTTTTCCCAACGTTTCGACTCGTATTAGAGTCTTCTTCAGGGGATAATTCTGATTAATCGTTATTTGTTTCCCCAAGACTGCAGTGTCGAAATTAGTAGCTTTCAATACTATGTTAGTTTGGGAAGCCGAAGTACTCGCGGCTGTTTCGAGGTTAGGGATTACTACAAGTTTAAATTGGGAAGGAAGGATTTAGGGGACTTAAACTAGATTATTTGCTAACTTTTACTACAAAAAAACATTGATGAGACAAAATGTTCTTATCTGTAACGGAACCAATAAAAAAGGGATTTACGGTAGACGACGACAAGAAGAGGACAAACGGAAGGGGACAGCGACAGACAGGGGCGAACAACGAAGCCAAATGGCGGACAACGAAAACAAGCAACGTACTACATTAAACTCTGAGACCAACACGTTTCAATAACTGATAAATCAGGTTCATGTATACCAAATCAAGTCCTGCCAACACTTCTCTAACTGGTTTCTGTTGTTTTCCTCGGACCCGGAGAATTTCATGCAGCTCAGATCTGACCTCACGATACTCATTGCATCCGCACACGACATGTTCGATATCATCAGAGAAGAGAAGGCCCTCTCCGGGGTCAGAAATTGATAAATATTTCATGCTGTTGATCGCGACACCTAGCGGTTGAAACCACACTTTTTACACGGAAATTTTCATCTATGTTGACACGAAAGAGCAAAGTATTTTAAAGGCAGGTAAACCAACTCCAAAACTGTTTCGCAAAAAGATTATGTTTAACTAGAATGTATTTCGGGGACACAGTCAAAGTAGCTTATCTCTTACCGTAAATAGAGTACGCAATACAATAGTGGTGGGAATATGTATAATATCTTTGGGCCTGTCCATAAACTACGAAGACTCTTAGGGGGGGACGGGGGGGTCTGGCCAAAGTCTACGCTCCATACAAATTTCGAAAATTTTGTATGAGCAAAAGTCTACGAGGGGGGAGGGGGGGTCTGAGATGGCCCAAAAAAAAGTCTACGTAGTTTATGGACAGCGCCTTTATGATAATTAAGAAAAATTGGTAAAACATAAACATTATGCTTTAAATTGCAAAAAACATCTTTGGAACGTCTACCATGTTAATGTAATAGTGGTCTAAACAACAATTGATATGCTCTCAATTAAATACAATTTCGAAAAATAAGAGAATTAATCATCGATATGACGTCATCTATTCATTAATTTTGACTATACCTGAAAGTAATCAATATACTTTGAGCCATGCTGTTGTTTTGACGTTTATACACGATGGAAACGAAATGGGCAGAAACAAAACAAATCGAGTCGATTTCTCACGCCAAAAATTTATCACTTTTCTTGTGGTCGGTTTGTTCTAAGATGCCCTTCTCTTCTCTGATGGGGGGGGGGGTTTACTGCGAACCGAGCTTTGTTCTCTTCGTCATGAATGTTTACTACAACACTTTTCAACCCCCCCCCCCCCCCGTTTCTCCCTCCATAAACCCTTACGTAATTACGTGGACACAAGGATGAGATTTCATTCGTGAGCTAGTTCCCTACTATTCTTTAAAAATTACCAGCATATGCAAACAAAGGTAAAGGTAAACCGTTTATGGACAAACGTCCTAAACTCCCGCTTCAACAGTGCATCTGAACTTCAGACGTACAAATCTCAAGAAGCAAGTATCATACAACAGTGCATTTTATTATTCTGTTCTTGCTCACTTGTAATAAGCTTATAATAAGAAGATCAGGTGCGCTGGTTTTGTTTACGAAAAGATTTGTGCGCTCGAAATCGTGAGTAGATGCCAAAGTCGACCATTCTGGCGGCCATTTTGGGATTCTAACAAGTCTGCCCTTAAATGCTTTGACATCCATGTACACAACAAATTGAAATTTGAATCGCGAAAAGAAATCTACGTGATCCGGTTGGAATCGAACCGACGACTCTCAATTCGATAGACGGGCGCATCTTCCATCCAAACTACGGAGCCACTTGGCCATCTCCGTCCACTGACGGCGTAGAACTGAACTCGATTCCATTAATGCATATGGTTTGTTCCTTTTCACAATCCAAATCTCCTTCGGATGGGATCAGATGAACATCTTCTTCTTCTTAGCGTAACGTCCTTAATGGGACAAAGCCTCCTACTCAGAGCTTTCACAGTTATTAACTGAGAGATCCCTCTGCCAATGCGCATTTTGCATGTATATATCGTATGCCATGCACGAAGATACTCTATGTCCAAGAAAATCAAGGAATTTTCTTTCACAGGAAGTTTC
Organism: Aedes albopictus; assembly: GCF_035046485.1. Taxonomy (NCBI): domain Eukaryota; kingdom Metazoa; phylum Arthropoda; class Insecta; order Diptera; family Culicidae; genus Aedes; species Aedes albopictus. The sequence goes on along the minus strand of NC_085137.1, from coordinate 478,752,056 downwards.
TGAACCGACCGAGAATCGAAACCGTCACGCTCAGCATGGGCATGGTGAAAATCCACGTCTTTACAGTTGTAGCTATTTATAGGAGCCTCAATTTGGAATACATACATCAAGAATGTGTACACACTTCGAAAAAATCTTGTAATTTTGTGTCATATAAGTGCGACATATAAAAGCAACACATTTGACGCAAAATTGTGTGCGATCTTATTTTTACAGGAAACGGAAAATGTTTGACTCATGTAATTTTACCGCAACAGCTCAGCGCGTCGGCTGCTTGTATACATGATTGAGAACTGTGCTATTTATAGCACCGAATATTGAAACAAAAAAATACAAAAAGTTCCATTCGGGAATCGAACTTCGATCCTCAGAGTGTCAGTTTTCGATCTTGCTCTCTCGGCTGACTCACCACGTTGAAGAGATGGCAGTCGAAGATGAACAACTTCTACCATAAACGAGCTTGCCAGTTCGGCTGTCGTCACTGCTGGCGTGTATGTAGGTACATATGTACTAGAGTGGGTCAACGTTGTATGGAGAAACTTTAAATTTGATCGTATCAACCCGGAACAAAGGTTTTTCAATCTATATTAGCGTCAAAAACAACTGTGCAAAATTTGGGAGCGATTGAATGCGTCCCCGTATTCCGCTTTGCGATTGAAATTTGTATGGAAGTTAGTATGGGAAAACGTACTTTTTTTGCATTTTACTCATAAGTTGAATTCTTTTGTCTATTACCATGTAACTAATGACGTTAAAGTATAGCCTAGGATATGCCGAAAAACTTTGCCGAAGACCGCAAAGTGATCTGACGCTTGTGAAAAAAGTTATTCGCCTGGTAACTAAGGCCGAAAATTGAGATTTTATTATTGATGTTATTCCTTTACATGTTAAATGTTAAGCACCACCGGGCAATCTGTACGTTATAACTTTTTCCACAAGTGTCGGATCACTTTGCGGTTTTCGGCAAAGTTTTTCGGCATATCCTAGGCTATACTTTTCCGTCATTGGTTAAATTGTTTTAGACGAAAAATTTCAATTTATGAGAAAAATGCAAAAAAGCCCGTTTTCCCATACTAAATTCCATACAAATTTCAATCGTAATGCGGAATACGGGGAAGCAACCAATCGCTCCCAAATTTTGCACAGTTGTTTTGGACGCTAAAAGGAGTCGAAGAAGCTTTGTTCCAAAAAATCGACTTTGTTGACCCAGTCTAATATGTACTGAGACAGCCGTCATTGCAGCCAAGCAGACAAAGCCGCCTTCTGATTGAGCGTGGCTGTTTTCGTTTACCACTGCATCGACTGATGGCAACGGATTGTCATTTCCAAGTTTGTGGCTCAGCTCGGTGTTAAATTTATGAGCGGTTTTCATGCTGTTTCACCTTCGTAATAAACAAATTTCCAACGCGGTCTGCAGTTTTCATCTGATTTTGTAAGGTACTGTTTGACAGTTCAACATCAGTAATCATTATGTTTCTGTAACATATCGCGTAAATTTACAGCATAGAGAATTAAATTATCAGTTCTATGATTTAAAATTATGACTGGAAGAACTCAAACAATATAAACTTAATACGTACGTCACAAAAAGTGTAAAAATGTGGCACATTTATGTTTATGTCAAAGCTTTTTCAGGCAGTTCGATCAATTGTGTCACTATTAAAATTGAGATTTTTTTAGTGCGTAGGAACACCTACGCTGTTATGGTGTAAATACCTGTCACCTTTCCTTTTCGTTCCGTAATTTCAATTAAACGTCACGTATGAAAAGCTACAAATTCTAACAATTCCCGAATCAACGTCCACAAAAATCGTCATTTCCGGATATAATGCACTTAGGGGCTGTCCATAAACCACGTGGTCATGAGGGGGGGGGGGGGGGGTTCGGCCAATGACCATTTTGTATGGACAAATAAAAATTTTTGTATGGACTAATGACCACGCGGGGGGGGGGTTGAAAAGTCCCAAAAAAATGACCACGTGGTTTATGGACAGCCCCTTAAGGCCGCACCGACAAAACGGAATCAATCACAGGCCATTCAACAGCTCTGCACGATGAAGCTCGTTCTTTTTTTTTGTTCTACCAAGAGGGACGCACTTGTCGTGGCACAATCAAATAATACATCCAGAATTCCGACACGTTTTTCTTCACGGCCTGACAGGCGCTCTGACATTTCTTCATGGAAGATGATGGAACGGAAAACATTCGTTCGTTCGTTCGTAGGAACAAGGCGGCGAAAAAATAACCCTTTCATCGAAATTGTCAAGTGTCACTTCGCTGCTTTTCGGTGGTAGGGTTGTGTGAAAATAATAACTCCATGTGAATTTGAAGTCTTTCAAAACGATTTAGAATGTTTGAGAAATTCTAAAATTTCACAAATTAAAATGGCAAGTTTCTCGAAATTAAAAGATTTTAGCTAAAAGCGTTATTTCAAACTACACAACTATTTATACGGAACACCACCACGCCGATTTAGGGTAACTTGAATCCCTTTTAGCCCAACAACGAGAAAAGACATACGGAAGAGGTCCCCCTTCACAAATAGGCTGTTTTTGATGGGGGGCCTAGAACAAGTGACGATGACGACGACGACCAAGGCGCGATATGTTGATGGTAACATATGTGTCACCTTGCAGAAAATTCTTTTGTCCTGCCCCGCCTAGCGCTTAGCGCCTGGGAGGCGCGTGATGTGACCAACCAGCTCGAGAGCTAGAGCTTGCTCACACGCAGCCAGGCAGGCACACTTCAAAAAGACTGACGACCATCAGAAACATGACGACGCTCGTTGATACTAGGATGACGGCGACGGCGATGATGACGGCAACAAGCGACTGACGACAGCGATTTGTTTTAGGCCAGGGGTTCTCAGCACACATGAAACACAACGCGAGGAACGATGCACTATTTACTGAGATAAAACTGACGTTGTTTGTGAAATTCTCTTGAGCTTGAGTTTGATTGACAACCCCTTAATTGCTGTTCAGATTTTGTCACAGTACTTGCAAAACTGGACAGTTCACCCTTCCGCAGTTTTGTACACCATCCATTGCTGCCTTCATCAGTCTGGGTAGCGTCCCAGGAAAGCTGTTCTCGTTCATGAACTTCCATAGCTCTGTGTGATCAATACTGTCGTATGCCGCCTTGTAGTCGATGAACAGTTGGGTCCTCGTATTCATGGCATTTTGGGAAAATTTGCCGTACGGTGAAGATCTGGTCCATTGTCGACCGGCCGTCGATGAAACCTGCTTGATAACTTCCCACGAACTCATTTACTTTAGTAATTAACGACGGAAGAGGATCTGGGATAGCACTTGAGGCATTGAGAATAACGATCGCTTGGAAGATCTTACAAATAGGCTTGTGGATGGGACAGATTATCCCTGCCTTCCACACCTCTGGCAGCTGTTCGGTTTCCCAGATCTTCACTATGGATGTAGACAGGTGATCAACTTGATGAATTCTGCTGCGGTATCATCCTTTGTTGTTTTTGAACTGGTGAATGCCATCTTCAATTTTTATCCCTCAGAGTGGGAGTTGGTTCGTTCCCGTTCTCTGCTGCACCAACATAGTCACTTCTTCAACTGCTTGATCCACCTCGTCAATATTCTTCTAGCCATTCAAGTGCTCGTCGAAGTGCTACTTCCACCTTTCGGTCAAATCACGTTTGTCCTTTAGGAGGCTCCCATCCTTATTCCTGCATATTCGGACGAAGTCTTTGCGGGATGCGTTGATCTTCTGGTAGAAATACGGGTTTCTTGAGAAGCGCACAGCAGTTGCCTTTCCTCGCACTCCGTATCTTTCAGGCAGAGTTTTGTCTAACGAAAGAGACGGGTCTACAGCTTCCCCTCCTGCCTGTATCGTTCCATATTCTGTCGGGTTCCATGCTGTAGCATTACCGCCCGCGTTGCGTTCTTCTCTTACACTCTTCGTCGAAACATTCGTTTTGTGGACTCCGTTCTACGTATTCGATGGTGCACATCGCTGCGTCGTTGATGACTGTTTTTACTGTACTCCAACAGTCCTCTAGAGGAGGCACATCGAACTCGCACTCATCTGGCAATGGTGAGTGACCTGTTTGTAGATAGCAAGCGTGTCCTTCCGAGACAAGGTCAACTTTTGGTTGAAGAGAGGGTAAAGTGCCTTTAAGAAAATGTTACATTTGGTGACCATCTAGTCGACCTGTTTTATGAACAGCGGCTTACTGTCTATGGTGAGGCCAAGCTTATGAGCCAAATTCGACTATTCCACCGTAGAGTCTTTGAGGGCGATTTTAAAATCCTCAGCCGGAACAGGTCTGGAGGGTTTGGAATGGCGGAAGAGGATGGCCTGTGTCTTCGCCACGTTGATACAAATCTTCCAGCTGATGAAGTACTCTGTCTGGACATTCCCGCTTCTTTACATTTTCGGCGGTGGCGCTCGTATTACCATATCATTCATTGTGGACGACTGCGGTATCATCCGCGAACAACGTCAGAGATCCGTTTTTAGGACGTTAGGGTATATCCGAAGTGAACAGGTTAGGTTGAACAGAAATGGACCTAGTATACTTCCCTGCGGAACACCAGTGGACATATTTTGCACGTAGGAGGAGACTGTAGCATGCATCGAAGCATTGAAGGTCCTGTCCGACAGATAGTTTTGTACTATTTTCACCAGATATTCGGGAAGACTATGTCACTGTAGCTTCTACATCGGATCATCGTGTCAGGCGTTGTCAATAGCTTTTCAGCGCCAAGCAAAGCCATGGCAGATGTTTTGGTCACAGAGTTGTTTCATCTGAGGATGTTTGTTACTCGGGTCAGATGGTGCTCGGTGTAACGAAACCAAACTGTTCCTCGAGTACGATGTTTTTTTTTTTTGGTACAAAATCAGTGCCAGATGTTGGTAGAACTGGGAGCTCAAATACTTAAGTTTCAAGTTCAGGATGTTCATCAGCTGTGATCACCAACTCCCCCGAGAAGTGATTGGGGATCAGATGAAGATTGATCGTTGACGACAGCTTCATGCGAATTGACAATGTCTTGTCCAAAATGGGTCGTGACTTGGGTTTTAAAATGTTTGTTATCTTGCTGAACCACTTAGCAAAGTCTGTGAGAGATCGGATCTCATTAGAAAAATCACAGTTTCTAAGGTCCACTATTCTGGCCTAAATAATTATATTCATGCGATCTACATGGCTTTTCAAAGCAATCAGACTAGTGCGTTGGTGCTTCCTGCGAGTGGTGTTGCGGCGATTTTCTAAGGGGCATGAGGGACTTAGAGTGAACAAATGGAGGTTGCCCAAAGTCCTGTAAAGAACTAATCTCCAACAATGTTCTAGAGTAATCAAACACTTTCGCGAGTAAGCGCCATACGATATAGCGCAATCAATAGTTTGTTGTTACATTACTGACACGGTGAAGCTCCATGAAGCATAGATCTACAGAAAAATAGTATTCATAGATAATCTAGTAGCTTATCCAAGATTTTCCGCATGTAAAGGCCTTTAGATCGGCGTAACATCATATAGATCCATGAACGACGATCTATTTGCAGAAAAAGTATCCAAAAACGTTCTAGATTATCCAAAAACATCTGCGTAAGCTTAAGGTCGACAAGCATAATTACACCCGATTCTTTTTTTGCACGGGTCGTCATTTTGCTATAACTCAGTCAATTTTGAACCGATTCTCATAAAATGTTGTATATTGGTAGTACTAATCGTGCCTACATGTGTACAAAATTTCATGAGAATCGGTTGAAAATTGACTGAGTTATAGCAAAAACCAGACCCGTGCAAAAAAAGAATCGGGTGTAATGGAATGTTGTTCCATTATTAATACGGTGCAACATTTTACAGGCTAATGAAAGATTGCACAACAAAGAACTAATTTCCAAGGATAATCTGGGCCATTCTCCGAGAACTTCCGTGAGTAAAGATCTGATGATCTACAAGCGTAATCAATGCTTTATTGATGTAATTTTACATTCAATATGGCGCATGGTTCGGTAAAAAAAAATCATAGATGTTCTAGGTCATCCAAGAACTTCCGCGAGTCAAGGCCTAAGGATCTAGAAACATAATCAATCAATTTCTACATTACTGATACGGTGCAACGTAGGTCCATGAAGCATGGTGTTGGCGTAACTTTGAGGCATCGAAACACAGTTTTGTAATCGTCTAACTAGACAGCTTCAAAGCTGCAAATATAGGGTAATGGTTCCCTTATTAAGCATGTGGCTCCCATTTTCATCCTACGAAAAACAAAGGAATGAAGCACTGTTTGTTTTGTTTCTTATTTTTGTATTTTTTGTTAGAAGTGAGCACGCATGAAAACAAAAAGAACGGAATCAATCGGTGCCGTAATCGCTTGTTTTCGAATAGGATGAAATTGGGAGCGTGAGATTACTGATGGAACACAAACCCTATTTAAATTAAGATAATTTTGCTTACCGAATTCATATATATGTATATTACATTTCTGTGTTTTCTGCAACCCACCTACGAAATAATCCTGTTGCTACTACTGCAGTACACTAACTCTGTTGACGGCTACCTACTACGTAGACGCAACGGCCCACTGTACAGATATGACTGATCGAAATTCTCGCACCTCGCTTCAATGTATAATTACACACGGATGATTTGCTATCAATAAGGGAGATACATTCGTTGGTTTAATTGTTCTACTTTCGATTATCAACAGCAAATGCCATAGAATAGACGGTTGCTTCACTGTACTGAGAGAACGCCGCTTTACACAGTGGTTACGGCAACACATGGTTCTTTAGAGAACTAATCTACAAAAGATATTCTAGATAATTCAAGAACTACCAAGAGTAAAGACATGAAAATCTAAAAGCGTAACCAATGATTTGTTGTTATTTTACTGATGCGGTGTAACATCCTTCAGCAACATCTTTAAAATTAGTTCTCTCCAGAACTATACCTTATGGACCTATAGGATGTTGCACAGTATCATTTATGAAACAACAACCAATTGATTAGGCTTATAGATTTTGAGGCCTATATTCGCGAGAGGACCTTCAATATTTTGGACATAGCTACTCTACTGAACAATGTTTCATAGACTTGTAGAATGTTGTGCATCAGGAGAAGGACAACAAACACCCATTGATAGCATACGTAGATGTGCTGAAACTTTCATGGTACACTTCTGAGATTTACGTCCCACCCAAACAAAGCCTTATATCCTCTTGAGCACTACGTGACAGTCTTCCTTCGAAACTCTTCAACCATCCCATTCCTCCTCCCCACTAACCCCTAGAACCCACCCTTGCTACACTACACCCTCCACCCTTTACGCTTGAACTCTCTAAAACAATCCTCAAATATCTGAAGGTGAGGACTTTTTTAAATATTTTAAAATTTCCCTAAGTTTTTTTTTACACGGCTTCGCGTATCAACACCTTAGTGTACTTCTTCAGTAATTGCTCTAGGGCCACCTTTCTCAAACTATGGCTTGCGACCCACCAGCTCCATAAGAAATACACGCGTCGAAAAGGAAGTTTCAGAAAGGCTGCTCTAGGGGTCTCATTGGGTTTCCTTGGGCATTACTCTAAGCATTTCCTAGGTATTACTTGGATAATTTATCCAGGGATGATTTCTGGTGGATTTCCGGCTAATGATTTCAGTGATTTCTGCAGGAATTTCTTAGGGAATTTCTTCTAGAAATTAGTTGAATTCCCCATGGGATTCCTTGTCTATTGTCCTTGATTATTCAAAGGATTGCTTGTGTCATTCAAGTAAGTAGAAGCATAATGTAGCTTTGTACCTACAAACAACCAGAGATTGGCAGATTTCAACACAGTTCTGTATAACTCTTATACTGCGAGGTAAGAAGCCAACCTGAGTTCATCGTCCTCCTCACTCCACGTTCTTCTTCGCAACTCTCCATCTCCTGCAGTCCTTAGATGGAGATGGAGAGTTGCTAAGAAGAACGTGAAGGTGAAGCGGGCCGTGGGATTTAGGTTGGCTTTCAACTCCGCAGAACCGTTACCTGTGTAGTGGCAAAGTCCGGTCTAGCGAACTTGGGTTCAAACGCAACCAGAACTACGCGATTTTTTTTTCGCAATTTTTACATCGCATTTTGTTCATTTTTCAACACATTTTGTGCCTATGAGCTTCAGGTATGACGTACACATTATGGCACAAATTTCCCGAATGGAGGAGAACGTGCCTCTAGAGCCGACCTACTGATACCTGATGACGTACACATTACGTATGTCTAACATACCAATTCGGTTGGTTATCCGAAAAACAACAACAACAGGAACCAAAAATAGCTGCCAGGGACCAACAGGCATCGGGAAGTGGAATCAATTCGGCAGGGCTTCTATTTTGGGCACTTTTCTGCTATAACTCAGCCAATTTTGAGCCAATTGACATAATTGTTGGAACGCGGTGAGATAAGTAGAGTATCTAACAGTGTACAAAATTTCAAGCCAAATGGTTTTGAATTGACTGAGTTAAAGCGAAAAGTGCCTAAAATACCGGCCACTGCCCAAGTGGCTCGCTACCCTCTTCAGAATCTGTAGAATACCACTGCATTTGCAAAAACTTATGCGGATGTTGGAGTGATTTCGAGGTGAGATATCGATGTAGTATTGGTTTCTGGAGGCAATCATTGTTTTCCACATGCAAATAGGTATAATTGTAGTCCATCTACGGTTCTCTGTAGTCAAGGCATAAATTCGCTTAGTTTCTCAAATTTCACTAGGAATAGTTTTGAATCATTGACACATGATGGATTATGAGTTTATGTAGTCCAAAGAGGTTCCACACAGGTAAAACATGTGATTACCTTTCATCAACAGCTCAAGGCCTGACTTCAATCAAGATATCCTGAGTACTCAGGAATCTAGTCGAGGAAATCACTTGCTTCAGTTCGATGTAATATTGGCGTATGGAGCGAACAGTTTTTTCCTGCGTGCAAAAAAAAATCTAGTCGTTGTCCATCTACGGTTCTCTGAAGTCAAGACTTCAATGACTTCGCTTAGATCATCAAATTTTCTTAGGAACAGTTTTGAGAGACCTTTTTCCTGACACATGGTGGAATGTGAGTTTATGTAGTCAATAGATATTCTACACAGGCAAATATGTGATTACAGTTCATCAACAGCTCATACAACTCAAGGCCTGACTTCAATCAATGTCCCGTGTATTCAGAAATCTAGTCGAGGAATTTACTTATTTCTGTTCGATGTAGTATTGGTTTCTGGAGCTAACCATTGTTTTCCGCGTACACAAAACTCTTATTGTTGTCCGTCTATGGTTCTCTGAAGTCAAGGCATGACTTCGCTTAGATCATCAAATTTTGCGAGACCTTTTTTGACACATGATAGAATATGAGTTTATGTAGTGCACAGATGTTCCACATAAGTAAAACATGGGATTACAGTTTATCTACAGCTCAATGAACTCAAGGCCTGACTTCAGCCAGGTCATCCCGGGTACTCAGGAATCTAGTCTATTAATATTAATAGTACTACAAGGGCAACACATGTTCAAAAGATGTATCCGATGACCTATAGGTTCAATAAGGGAATAATGTCTAGTGTTTAATTTAATTTGAAAACAACAAACGCAAATGAAGACTTGGATGGTTTAGAAATGTTGAATATCTCAAGAGCTCAAAGAAACCTATCGGAAAATCTCAAATTCGAACCTGTAGCAACATCAACTATCGTTGGGTAACAGAATGTCCAAACTCCCATTGAAAAACTTCGTTAAGAAGAAAGTTATGGGGGTGCAAATCGTACTTGGCCTTATTTATGCCCGACTTGACCCAGTGACCCACCGGCCTTACTCCGTCCAGAAGTCCAAGAAAATGTTGATCCCGTATATTTCCAAAACTATAGTGTTGTGCGAGTTTGTGTTCAAAATTTGGTTGAATTCTGTTGAGCAATTGGCTGTTGGCGATTTTTTGAACTTTTATTTTTCGCCTGGGGTCAAACGGGTTAAAAACATGCTCCGTCACTAGGAGAGCTCATGAACACCTGTCATCGTTGAAGAGGTAACATTTTTCGAATATTTTCTGGAAACGGCTGACGAGTACTTAGCACTGCAATAGTCGGGTAACACTTGCCTGCACTGTAGAGAAGCAGCGGCAGTTATCCATCCAACGCCATCCATCCATCTCCCCAGACGCAGATCTCATCATAACGCGTTCCCCGTCAGAGAGCGTTCCTGCAAATTCTAGGTATGCACCGCTCCGTCGTCGTCGTCGTCGTGATTGCGGAGGGCACTTGACGCACATCTGGAACCGACTTGTTGTAGTAGCATGGCGCACGGGTACAAGGATGACCATTTGTTGGAAATTAGTTTTATGATTTGACGATTTCCAGATTCGCAGTCTACGTGCGTTCAAAGTTTGCCATTTCCCATAATGGACCACACCCCGCCCTGCCTGGCGAAATCTTCGACCGCCGCCGCCGCCACCGGCAAATTAATTAAACTGCATTTTTAATACCCCCGAAAAAAGGTGGATTTCACAATTCAATCCGTTTATGTCCCATTCATGCTGCGGCAAACCGCGGGTATTACCACCAAAGAAAGCCAAAAAAACACGGTCACATCAAACCACCACCACCACCGGCTATCAGCTTAATATATTATATTATTAACGGTGATTCAATATCATTTTATTGGTGACATAAACTGCTGTAAATGACTGTCTGTGTCCCCTCTCCGCAGGTGGATCACACACGGATAGTACATTGAGCCGCATCGGGATGCAGGGGTGTCAGATTTGTGTTTATTATAATCATCAATATTTCATTTTTTATTATAAAATAATAGTCTCCGATTAATTACAGAATTTTCTGAGACTTCTACGATTTTTCCAGGTGAAACTATGTTTCCTGATAATTCCATACCAAACATTTTCTTGCCTTCCTTGGGCATTTTCGAACCTGGCGATACACGAATGCAAAAAAAAGTACAATTGGCAAAGAAACCTCTCAGAACTTCGAAAATAAACTTAAGGCGAAACTGGAAGCATTTTCTCATTTTTTCGGTTTTTGATTTTTTTATTAAATAACGAAGCAATATTTTCAAAATCGGTTTTCGTGCACATGTAGAGTATGGATCAAGGTTTCTTCTGAATTTTTTTGAGGTGGAAAATGTTTTCCGTTTTCGCAGAAACCATTTTTTAGTGAAATTTTGTTCAAAAATGGTTTTTGTAAAAACGAAAAACATTTTCCACTACAACAAAAATTCAGAAGATACCTTGATCCATACTCTACATGTGCACGAAAACCGATTTTGAAAATATTGCTTCGTTATTTAATAAAAAATCAAAAACCAAAAAGTAAGGAAATGCTTCCAGTTTCGCCTTAACTTATTGAAGTTCTCTCAGTCCTAGTAGGAACTTTGAAACCAAGATCATCGAAAAATCTGAACAACACAGATAAATCGTCATCTCTGGCAACCCCGGTGGGAAGTAAAAAACTGAATGCAAACAGCTATGCACCACCAACAAAAAAAACGAATCCGACATGCTGCGATTTGATGCACCGAGGGAATTGGAAATTGGCTCAGTCTGAAGTCATCATCCAAACAGCTCTCAGAATGAAGGACGGACAAGAGCGAAAAAAACACCGCCGACTCACACGTGGACCCCGCATCGGGTAGAGTGCATCGCCGGTTGTTGTTGCACCATGGCTGCCGCCACCAACCGGTCAATTGATTGTGCAATGTAACGTCATCGTAGGTCCTTCTTTCGGAGGGTGGTGGTGGGGTGCATTGTTGGGCAGACCTCCGATCATCCCCCCGGCGGGTACAGCATACACGCTAACCTGAAACTACCCATCGCCTGGGTCGATTCTACCCGGATTTTCATGTTGTTAGCAGTTGTCAAAATCCGGGTAACCCGAAAACCCAGATTGGTTTAATCTGGGTAAAGATCTGGGTAATCGGCACTTTGTCACTTTTCGGCTTGAGAATATGGCAGCGGTCAGGCAAACGCTGGCAATTATGAATGTTTCCACGAAAAATATGAGGATAAATGACGGGAAAACAGTGAAATTCTTCCAGGGAACTGTTTTCCTGCATCAGGTAAGTGAAGAGCACCTGGGAGTTGGGAGCTTTTTATCAAAAGTCTAAATTGGAAATAAATTAACAAAATCAAGGTCCAGGAGGAGCTGGGTACCGGTTACCCAGATTTTGTCACCAACATCGGTAACCCAGATTTGAGTAAAGGTGCCTTTACTCAGATTAGAGTAACTGCAGTTTTGCTCAATCTGGGTCGCTTTGACATCAATCTGGGTAACTGAGGGTTAGCGTGTATGCCACCGAGAGCTGCACAGTAGTAGTTGTCGGAACATGGTGTTGAGTAGGTGTTATTTTTGATAGCCGCTCCAACACCCCCGCGTGCGAACCAATGCAATGTTTGCCTGCAGGGTAAGGCTCTTCCCTCCCGTCTGAGGGGTGGTAAGAAGAACTGGGGATGCAATTCGCGTCCATACGACTGACCGACGAAAACGTATTCTATTGATCAGCCAGTAGTCACTAGGATGACAGTTGCATGGCTTCATTGTTGCCGCGGAGCATCCGTCCTCCGGCATTAGGTTTTCGCGATCATTCAAGATGAGAGATGAATTGTAAGTTGACTTAGAAGTTATAAAAGTTTACTGTATGTCAAAATCATCATATGATCAGCTCAGCCTCAGTAACAAAGTTGTTCATCCTTGTCACACGATTATGAATAGATACAAAATAGTCATAGTTATAAACAATAAAATGCTCATAGTACTTCAAGCTCAGAAGCAGCCTCTGTCCGAGTTGGAACGTCATACTAGAAATATATATAGTTTGTATTTACGTATGATCTGTGTGTTTCCTATGCTTGCGGATTTCGTTTCCGCCCCTGCGTAGAGTGTGGCCGACTCACCTCCACTTTCGCTCTCGAATTTCTATCGCTATCGACATTTGATGACATCGACGATGTAGCTCCACGTTGGAGATCCAAATGTGAGGCCGCTATGCACGAATCATATAACGCAGGCATTTATTGATGAAGACGTAGAGCCGTTGAGTGTTCTCCGTTGATACACACCAAGTTTCATTGGCATACAGCAACACAGATTTCACGTTCGCGTTCGAGGAGGCAGCCCTCTTGATCCTTGCGCCTATGTGCCTATATCTTGATGCCACCATCGGCCGGCATTTGACTACCAAGTTATTGGAAGCTTTCAACATTCTCCACTGCTTGCCCAGCTGCCGTGAAGCTGGAAGGGTTGGCCGTGTTTACATCCAACGATTAGGTGTTGTTGACGTTGAAAGTGAGACCTGCCGACAAAGCGTTCGGCAAGATCATAGAGATTACTCTGCAAATCAAAGCGCCGTTAAGCTAAGAGAGCAACGTCATCAGCCAGTTCGAAGACATCTAGGTGCTCCATGGTTATAGACTTCCACAGCTACCCACAATTTGGTTCACGATCAATCGCTCATACCACTATATCGTCGATTACGAATAGGAACAGTGGCAGTGATAGTATACATCCTTGTCTCACTCCAGCAACGACCCGGATGGGATCGGACAAGACAGCGATGTGCAATACTCTGCACGAAAATGTCCTGTACTTCAATGAGGCAGATTATTTTTTCTAGGACACCTTTGCGCCTAATGGCTCCCCACAAGACATGTTTTCGTGGTTGAAACGATCGAAAGCTTTTTCGTTATCAAGAACACCAGGTAGAGAGACTCATTGGACACCAGGAATTCATTGATTTGCTCCAAGATGATATGGAGCGTAATAATATGGTCCACACAGGATCGTCCGACATGGAATCCTGCTTGCTGCCGTCGAAGAGTTGCATCAATCTTCTTCTGTATCCAATTAAGGATCACTTTGCAAAGGACTTTGAGAACGATACACAGCAACATGATACCCCGCCAATTATCGCATACAATCAGGTCACTCTTTTTGGGCACCCTAATTAAGACACCTTGTATCCAATCGATCGGAAATGTCGCGGTTTCCCATATGTTGCAGAATAATTAATACAGCAGTTGGGCAGATACTACGGAATCAGCTTTGAGCATTTCGGCTGATATGCGATCGACCTCCGAGGCCCTGTTTGATATCATGCTACAGATGATTGCTTCTATCTCCAGCAACCTCAGGGTTGACACGGCCGTGCACGGGTTATGTGTCGCACTCATGCTGAGATGTTGGTAGCGTGGCCTTCACTTAAAAAAGGTTTCCAAACTGCTCGAACCAGCGTTTCAGTGGTCAATAGCTGTCCAGATGTGTCTTTCGCCGGCTTTTTCGCCTTTGTTGGCTAAAGGGGGTGGGCGGACTCACGATCTCTTCGCCCGGCTACATGAGCACTTCACTTCTTTCTCGAGAGCTGCATAGTGCTGACAGGCTACGGCTTTGGCTCCTCGTGTTTTCGCTCGCTCTATGGCGGCTTTGGCGTTCCTTCGCTCCTCTATCTTCCTCCAGGTACCATCTGTGATCCACTGCTTGCTCCTGGTGCGTAGCTCACCCAAATTATTCTCGTTGGCGGCTATGAATTCCTGAAGGAATCCCAACAAGAATTCCTACTGGAATTTCGAAAAAGACTCTTGGAGGGATTCTTAGGACATTTCTCCAACAATTCCTCTTGAAATTCCTGCATCGATCCCTCCCGGATACTTCCACTTGAGGTTCCTTCGATGGTTCGTCCAGGGATTTCTTCATGAATTGCTCCTGGATTTTTTTTCTCCAAAGTCCCAATAATACCTCTAGTGATCTCTCCTCCAAGCATCGCTCCAGAAATTGCTCTCGGAATTTCTCCCGGAATTCATGCTACAATTTTACAGAGTTTTTCTGTGACCTGGATCGATCTTCAAGGATTCCTTAAAAAAAAACCCTCTTGGCATTTCTCGGCGGATTTCTCCAAGAATTCCTTCAGGAACAGGAACTCCTCTAAGAATTCCTTTAAGAATGCCCGCTGCAATTTCTGCAGAAGTTCCTTCTGATATTTCAGGGATTTATCAAAATTCCTCTTGTAATTTCCCCAACAAACTCTACTAGAATTCCTCCAGGAATTCCTCATGTTTTCAAAGAATGCATCAAGAAATTGTTTTTGTGGACCCTCTAGAGTTTCCTAATGATTTATTTGGGATAACATCTAGAATTTCTGTCTGGGACTCCTTCGAGAACTCTTGATGGGATTCCTCCAGCAATTCCTACTGTAAAATCTCCATTGATTTATCCAGAAATTCATTCAGATTTTTTTTCCGGGAATCCTCGAGGGATTCTTCCTGGAACTTCTCTTAGTATACCTACTGAAAATACTCTTGAGATGTTTTTAGAAACTCCTGTTCGATCAATTCCAAGACTGCAACTGGGATTCATCCATACACGTATAGTAAAAATCCTCTAGGAAAAATCTTCAAGAAATTGCTCCTATGAATCCTTTAAGGATTTCTCCATGGATTCCTCAAGGAATTTTGCTTGGGATATCTCCAAAAGTTCTTGGTAGGATTCCTCCAAGAATGTCTAAAAGAATTTCTCCAGGAATTCTTACTGGGATTCCTCAAGTATTTACAGATGGTATTTCTGCTGTAATTACTCTTAATACTTCCCCAGGAATGACTGTAATATTTCCAACAGGAATTTCTGGAGAAATTCCAGCAGCACTCCTGCAGCAATCCCAACAGAAATTCAGAAAGGAATCTCAAAAAGATTTCCAAAGAGAATACTAAGTGGAAATCCTGGAAGAATTCAAAGAGGAATCCAGAAAAAAACACTGAAGAAAAACTCCGAATAAATTTTTGGAAACCGTTGAGAAATATTACATTCATTCGATCATTCCGTCCGTGGCCTGAGTGTCCTGTGTGATGTACGTAGGAGTCATCTCCATTGTACTCGGTTCATGGCTGTGTCTCCAGTACCGCACTCTGCGAAGAATCCGCAAATCGGCCTCCACTGGAACGACTCACCTAGCTCGCAGCGCACCACGTCTTCTTGTTCCAGTCGGATGACTCTCGTGAACCATGTTAGTTGGGTTGCTATCCGACATCCTGATGACGTGACCCGCCCACCGTGGCCTCTCGATTTTCGCGGTGCAGACAATGGTTAGTTCTCTCAGCAGCTAGTGGTTCATTCGCCATCTTCAATTCCCGTATTCCATCTGCACTCTGCCGTAGATGGTACGCAGCACCTTCCGTTGAAAAACTCCAAGGGAGCGTTGGTCCTCTGCACTGCACATAGAGTCCATGCTTCGTGCCCTACCATAAACTACCAATCTAATTAGCCTTTTGTAGATAGTTAAGTTTGTGTGACGGCGAACTTTGACGGCATAAAGTTCTGCGGAGTCTAAAGTAAGGTCGATTTCCTGCCACAATGCGTCTCTGAATTTGTGTCATTGTCGGCGGTCCTTGGGCTCACTAGTACACGAATTCTTCAACCACCTCGATTCCATCACCGTATGTATGTATGTAGGTAGCCACCATCCTAGCTTGAGTCTTGCTCTGCATGCAGTTCCACTTAACAGTAAAGATCAATTTCATTACCACACTGACTTCAACATACCGCTGTATGAAGGGCCAAAAGGGGGTGTGGCGGACCCGTAAGTAGAGACACTTACGCGAAATCCGCGGGTTTCAGAGAATCTCCTTCCAACAGTATGATCCAACAGGGTGAATAATGAAATTTACATTACTTGTCAAGCTTTCTACGGGATGGTTTGTCACAAGAAGGGCGCGTCAAATCCATTGCAACTGTTGGGATAGAAGAACCCATCTACAATGATGTTATAGTTACTTCTCACCACACTCCGGCTGGCAATCCACTCCGTCGTACAGTTTCAACTTCAATGATGCCCTGATGCACCCTCCCAATCCCCATATATAGTTATATAGTCATATAATGATTTCAATATAATATTCAAAGAAAATTTATGATGAAATAAAATCTTGTAATATGATATAGTTAATAAAAAATATTAATGAAATATAGTGTATTGAAATGTAATGTAGCTAAATGAAATAAGATATCAATTGTAGATGTACGTCCTAGATTGGTGGGGTAGAATATTATTAGAGTAACAAATTGTTGACACGATAAATGATATATAGTCAATATACAATATAATATAGTGAAATATAGTAATGCAATGAAAGGTAATATAATATATATAACCAAATTGTATATAATATAATAAAAATGAAATGAGATAGGTGACTAAACGAAATGTTATTCACTGACGAATATATTTTTACGATTAAATTGACGTAAAGTAAAAGTATAGTAATATTGATCGACCTTAAAAATATGTAATGAAAACATAGAGAATGACAAAAATAATAAATATATCTGCATATTTATCTGTATCTCAGCTGAAAGAATAAAATTGTGATGGCGTTAGATTTAATCAATTCTTTCATAAATGTTTGTATGTATCATCCTAGATTAAGGCTTGCTCTGCATGTAGCTCCACTTAAAAGATAGATCAATTCTTTAGCCTAAATTCAGCAGCTTCATGAGGGCCTAAAGGGGGTGTAGTGGTTTCGTAAATCTCGACACTTACTCGTTAATCCGTCAATTCTCGTTAAACTTGACGGTTTGTAAGGAGTGAAGAGTTTACTTACAACTGTTGCATTTAGGGAACTTTACTACGATGCTGTAGTTTTCTTCATACGCTGGCTGGCAGTCCACTCCATCGTCCGGATGTAACTAAAATTATGCTCTAATGCACCCTTCCAAACCCATAAAGTTATAAAGTCAATATAAAAAACTTATTTTGATGGAACTTTATATTAAAATATGGAATATGCAATGAAGGAAATAATGAAA
Organism: Aedes albopictus; assembly: GCF_035046485.1. Lineage (NCBI taxonomy): Eukaryota > Metazoa > Arthropoda > Insecta > Diptera > Culicidae > Aedes > Aedes albopictus. The sequence goes on along the minus strand of NC_085137.1, from coordinate 478,734,266 downwards.
TATAATGCAATGACATGTTATGTAGCGTAGTGAAAAACAGTATCAATTTAAATTTTATTTGAAAGATAATATGACGATTCGTTTTATGATCAAGATGTAAGGGTAGCATAATATTAATAATTATAAAATGACAAACATGGATAGTACAGGATTAATAAACAGAAACCAATCGGAGTTTGCCGTAGCCTCAGTCTATTACTCATTCCATCAAACAAGTCTCATATCATTAAAAACATGACAGATGATGAGAATTTTAGTCAAAAAGTAAGTCACAACATTTAGCACATAATTAAACACAAGTTTTAAGATTGAAAAAGACACGGACACTTTCTTCAGCCAGCGGATATACATATTTAACGAAACATAACATGTAACACGCATCCCTTAGCATTATGAGAATGGCAGCTTGGTGACTGAACAGCTACGAGGCTCCCGCATATTGATTTAGTTTTTATTGAAAAGAATTCAATGTAATGCAAAATCCGTCAAACGTTGAGCACTCCATAGTTGAAATAGGTACAAAAGTAAACAAAGCTAAAAAGTGACAAAAAATAATATAGATCAATTGTAAACAATTACCGCTGTCTCCATCTCGGTTGCCGCACAAATCTTTGAAATTATCCTAGAAGCTGCAAAATTAAAAATTCAATGGATCACTAAAATAACTAAAACGGCCGCTATGAAATGAACAGGTAGCCCACCGTAGCCTTGTGTGTTTGACGTAACTCGACTGCTGTCACTGTGTTACCGTCCATATACGGTGGCGTTTTTGTTTTGATGCGGTGAGTAGCGGAAAAGTCGGCTTCAATGATCCATTGGAATAAGCTATCAGCACATGTTTACTAATTAGATGTATAAGCTGACAAGACTTGTTATTTAGTCACGACACATCATACTGCAGGCGTTACCAAAAATAAACCTCTCTCGTTAGCTGCAAACCAAAAATTAATAAATAAGTTAAAAAAAAAAGTATAAAACGATTTAAAAGCATTTTTAAAATATAGTCCTTTTCTGGGCTGGAAATTAATATTTTGTGAAATTTAACACCTCGATTCCATCACCGTCGATAGAAATTCTGGGTGGCGGGCGCGGTGATTCTTCCCTGGAGCTTTTTGTCATCATGTACTTTGTCTTTAAAACATTAATGACTGATACGATTCGCCTGGCTTCATTCATTAGTCGGATGTACGTTTCCGCCATCCTCCCACATTTGCGAGCTATAAAGTCATCAGCAAAACTAAGCAGCTCAAAGGACTTCGTGAAAATCTTTCCACTCGTGTTTATCCCCACTCTCATTATTGCACCCTCTAAAACAATGTTAAAAAGCAAGCACGAATGACCATCACCTTGCCGTAACTCTCTGCGAGATTCGATGAGACTCGAGAGTGCCCCTGATACTCGAACTACGCACATCACTCGATCCATCGTTGCCTTGATCAATCGTATCAGTTTATCCGGAAATCCGTAATCGTGCATAATCTGCCATAGCTGTTCTCGATCGATTGTATCATACGCCGATTTGAAATCGATGAACAAGTGATGTGTGGGCACGTTGTATTCGCGGCATTTCTGCAACACCTGGCGGATGGCGAACATCTGGTCCGTTGTAGCGCGTTCACCCATGAATCCAGCCTGATGTCGATTCGCGAACTCTTTTGCAATCGGTGATAGACGGCGGCAGAGAATTTGAGAGAGTATCCTGTAGGCAGCGCTCAGTAGTGTGATCGTGCGATAATTCCCGCAATACAACTTGTTGCCCTTTTTGTAGATGCCCAAGTAGCAATTTCAATTCCTTTTAGATTTGAATATTTTTATGGGAGCTTTATCACAGCATGACCAAATTCATGGAACATTTGTAATTGTTTTTATCAAGAGAAAACAATCTTCGTTCGTTTGCGGTTTTCAAGTTGTCTTCAAGTTAGTTTTGAAATTCGCGCATAAAACAACTGGATTCACAAGAGCATTTAATCTTATAATAAGTTTTAAGAAGAATTTGAAGTTATTTTTAACACATAACATCAACATATTCTATTACAAGTTTATGCTTCGTTCATTCAAGTGCATTTCATCTGACTAATCCTCCTTTAAAAACATCTTGAAACCTTCTATTCTTGAGCTAGAGCCATCACTCTGGAACAAGAACTATGCGATATAATAAGACAACGTACTAAAAAATGAATGCAACAAATTGGTTGAAAAATCGCGTTCTCATGCAAATATAAACACTTAAACATTTTTGCTCACTGATAATTTAGCTATTCTGGTTCTTAAAAGTAACCATATCAACGAAATAATGATTTTACAGCCAATCAAAAACGCGAGTAGCTGGCTGCAGTCGTCCTGCCTTCAACCAGTTACTCACACAGTCCACAACTATACGAATCGAAAATTAAATGGATACTTACTGTGACTCTTCTCACGTTCATGCTAAATAGTGTTATTTAAGTAAGTTGCACTTAATTATTTAACGCAAAAATACACAAAACTATAATATAATTACAGGATGTACGCGAAATGTACAGAAACAACTTTCTAGTTCCAAAAAGGTAAACAAACAAATGTCAAAGACTGCTACTCTTCAATGAAACGAATAAGTTTCATCTAAGACGAACAAATCTGTCTTAAGAACATCACTAGTAAAAACAATCTTCAATAAATGCTGTAGATTTCATGCAAGGCAACTTGGTTCCATCATTGTTTTGAGGTGGTTTGGATTAAAGGTAACAACAATTGATGGCGGCTGCATGAGTTTTGTTCGCTTGGCAGCCATGTTTAGAAAGAATTCGAAAAGTGGCGTAGCCTTTTGTTTTTATAGGATATTCATGTCTTCGTATATTAATGATTGATATTATTTTTTAGGCGCTTTGTTATTTTTGTATGTTTTGGGTAGCATATCAACGAAAAAGTGGATATGGCACAGAATATTGTGATTCCCTGTCATCAATGATCTGTCAGGAAATTTAGCCATTTCAATTTGATGAAAATTAATTCGCAGTTCAATTAACATTTCATCTATGAAACAAAACTAGTTCACATCTGCATAATGCTTAGGTAAAAGATTTCATTTATTATGCACTTTTAGCACTTTTGGGGAAGACAGCTAAAAGATCAATATGCCTCAAGCTATTCTTGTTAAAGTTTTATGAAGTTCTTATAATCAATCATCAGTAAAAGTACATAAATACAACTAGTTTCAAAGCAGTCTTCAAAAGCAGCCTTGGAGATCTCCTGAAGAGTGGGCCAGATTCGTCTTATGGATATTTTATGCCTATTTTATCTCAGATTTGCAGAACAAAGAGCTTTATTGGTAAGTTTTATTATTCTATCTTAGAAATTACTTCAGGATTGCAACAAAAGTATAATTGTTACTTGGGTGGGACACACGATAATAGAGAAATATTACATGCAGGAGTCAAATCAAGAATAATTGGGGGAATCCCAGTAAGACTTTCTAGATGTAATCCCAGAGGAAGTCTTGAATAAATCATAAGAGGAGTTCCTCGATAAATCACAGCAGGTATTGTTGAAGAAGTTCAAAAGGAAATTTCTGAAGGAAACATTTGAAAAGTTCTTGTAGAACTTTCAGAAGGAAATTGAGGAATCCCAGCGGGAAAAAGGATTTCTAAGAGGAATTTCTGAAGGAACTTTGGTGGAATTCACGGAAGAATGCCAAGGAACTCTTGAAGGAATCCATGAATAAATCCCTGGAGGTGCACAAGAAGAATTTCTGGAAATATCGTAGCCGGCATTCCAGGAGGAATACCAATAGCAATTTTTGGAGCATTTATTGGAGAAATGTGGGTAAATGAAAGGATAAATTCTTAGAGGGACTTCAATTGGATTCCCTGGAGGTATTTAAAGCGGAGTTATTGAAGAAATCTTCATGGTATTCCTTTAGGAATGCCTGTTGGAATTTCTTTAGAAATTCTTGCGGGGATTGCTCCAGAAGTTCTTTCAATAGTTAATTTGGAACCTTTCTTAAAATAGTAGAAATTCTTGATAATATTTATTCAGGAATTAATGCTGGAATACCTTAACCATTTTCAGCCAAGAGTTTTCCAGTGATTGCTCTAGGGAGTTCTGTAAGAATTCCTGGACGATCCCCAGCAGTAATTTCCTGAGGAATCCCAGTAAGACTATTCCACCAGAAATTCCAGAATAAATTCAAGCAAGGATTTCTAAATAAATCTCAAGTGAATTTTCAGCAGGAATTACTGGAAAATTAAGATAAGGAATTTGTGGAAGTATCACCAGAAGAATTCATAAAGAAATCACAACAATTATTTATCCAAGGATCCCTCCAGGAATTCCTTCATGAATTTATCCTAGGGCTGTTTCAAGATATATTTTTGAGTTGAGATGGCTCTGTTGTAGTTGAAACGTTATTACAAGCAACTTGCTTACATCCAAATTCATTTTCAATGGCATTAATGATGAAATCTCAAATGCTAGCCTGACTTATCAACCGTATAACTGTTTACATAAGTTTCAGAACTCTTTGCTGTCTTCAGCAAAGTTTTTCAGCATATCCTAGGTTATACTTCAACGTCATCAGTAGAGTGTCCTTCCCGGGACATCCCGGGACAAGAATTCCCGGGATTTGAGTGATTTCGGGATTTCCCGAATCCCGGGATATCATTTCAGAAATCCCGACAATCCCGGGAATCCCGGGATGAAGACAATTTGTAGATAAAACTGCCAAATATCAAGGCAAAAACTTTACCTTTTCTTTATTTTCACTTTCGAAATATGAGCGGTTTTCTCACACACCACCATCGGGCTTTGGGCACTAGGTCATACTTGAAAAAAAAAAATCAATCATTAATGATAAACTTGGTATCATGTTATGCATTTCATTCATCTTTTTCTATTTATTGGTTTATTCAGTAGCAGCAAGAACAAACTGGACATAGTCCACATACCATATTACATTGTAATTTTGGAAATGTGAGACCAAACTTTTCCCATATTATGTAAATAATTTGAATTTTTCAGAAGAGAATTAATGAATCTCAACAACAAGTACAAAAGTTTTAAAATTATGGAAAACCGCAATTGCAAAAAGAGTCCAACCTTTTGTATTGAAATATTCGGAAACTAAGAGTTCAAAAGGTACTCTAAAGTTATATTGAAGTGCGATTTTTACGATACATATCAACAATACAAACATCTTCCGTAGCGATATAATACAGATTATGATAATTATTTCTCTTAAACTATTAGATATTGGTAGAAAATTACTTGCAATAAATTAACTACTAAATAGTTGAAAACAGACTTTTCTTGGCGAACATAACGTTGATACTTTTATATGTATTTCGTTATTGACATTTGTACATCAAGTAGTAGTGCAGTACATTGTATAGACATTTTATAATACTTCTTGTGATGGATACAGAAATAACCATAACTTAAAAAATGAATATTTCAACTGCACAAAAGCTAAACAAATCAATTTTCTGGGTTTTATTGAAATTTAAAAAAAAACCCGGGATCCCGGGATTTCCCGGGATTAGCTAAGTATTTTGTCCCGAATCCCGGGACACGAAAATTGGCCGGGAAATGGACACTCTAGTCATCAGAAAAAGAAAAAGATGTCGTACGCAAAACGATAAAAAAAAAACCCTAATTAATCCACCTAGCGGTGATGGTGCCTTTCTCGTGCTTTAAAATATCCTTTCAACAAAACCCGAGCGACATGTTGATGACATAAATACAAAATGAAAACTGCTTGCTAAATCTACTCAATATAGATACATTTTATATTAGCATAACATCCAATATTCAGAAAATATAAGACAACGATCCAAAACTCAAACCAAACAAGTGTCATGAAGCCGCAAAATTTTGAAACGTCATTTTAGATTTTCCGGTCTTCATTTTATGACTCCGGATATCTACCCCAACTAAACTAACCGCCATCTTGAACATTGAGACACCATCTTGGATGTTCTGGTATTCATTTTTGGACTCTGCACCTATAAAATTACATAAAATAGTCGCCGTATTGAATTTTGGCATGTCGTTTATGACTTTCTGGTTACCAGTTTCGGACGAAGACCGGCATTCTTCCCCATTCAAACTATAGTCATATTGCAGACCTTGTGAAACAGCGCACAGCTTGGGTTTTCTGATTAGAAATTTTGAATTCTGAACATATTTTCATACAAAATATGCCCATAATGCAAGAATTAAAAATCCTATAAAATAGGCACTAACTTGAATACTGGGCCATTATCTTGGACTTTGGACCGCTATTTTGGATACTCTGGTGGACTCCAAACAAATTTCCCATACCAAATACACTTATTTTACATAGTTTTAGAGCTCAAAATTCCTTAAAACAGCCACCATCTTCTGTTCACGCGATCAAATTCTTATTTTTCCATTCAACATTGACCAATCCTGCTATAACTTTACACCTTAGGAATCTGAAATGGTACGATTTGATGAGATCACTTTAGTTTTGTCTATATTTTGTTCTCATATATGAGAACTTAAACCTATTCGTCACTGTTGTTCATACCTAATGTTTATCAGGCCATTAAACAAAGCCACGATTTAATTCTTCACATGAACGGTGGTTCTACTACACAACAGCTGGTCTCTAATGTGATCTAAGGCTATTTTCTTGCTAAGCGTTCATTAGATTATCAAAAAATCTGCGATCTGATGGGATAGCCAGATCTGATTCCATCAATCATGGACCATGATACTACCGGTTGTCCCAATTATGGTCTGAGAATATTTTATTGCTATTTATTCACGTTTACCTAATCACCGCGATTTGATATATCGCATGAATGGGTTTGCTTCTCTTTTACTTCTAACCAGGCTTTCCAAATGTACATCCTTCTCGCAACAGCCCGCGCAAGGCTGAATCGACACTCTCTTATGTGTGCAGACCATCTCTTGTTACCGTGTGCAACACCATCAGTGAGAAATGTATCGCCAACAGCACGCACACGCATGAGCGAAAGATGTATTGAAACAGCCGCTGCTTCGGCTGCTTGCCTGACAGTTGCATACTCGAGTCGTATCGAGCCGAGTGGGAAACGTCGTCAGTATTGTTGGCCGCATGGCGATGACAATCTTCGGCTAACCAAGCTGGCTGTCGCGTAAAGGGTGTCATAGGCTGTCACGGGAGCACATGGCTTAACGCTAAAAGTTATTCACAAAATATGTGCTCAATAAATATTTTTTTACAAACATGATATGCCTTTCACAAGATGCCCCAGGGGCGAAAAGAAGTTTGTGCCAGCGTTTGTCAAAATTGTAATCTTGCTTAAATATACCACTGATGTGAGATTCAACTCTCTTTTATATTGAAAACATGGTAGTGCATTTCACATGCCAATAAAAAATAATGCTATGCAAAATACTCTACTAGAATAAGACTCACAGGTACATATTCTCTATTTGAAAAAATACATAATACATGAAACGCGTCGAAAATTTTGAGCGTGCGATATACCACGATACTCGTCACGTTCAACAGAAGTAAAATGCTCGGGCCGAGCGCAGCGATTTTCGTCACTTCGTGTCCAGCCAACGAGAGACGGTTTGGGCTAGAGCCGAGGTTGTCATCGGCGAACGAACGCACAGCGAAAGCAGACGATGTGAGCAGTTCCCGACAGTGATGTTGTAGGTCGCATGAGTTTTATTCTGTGGGCTGTCATGAACCATGCATTCACAAGGCTGTCATGGGAATAAGAGTGTGACAGCCATCAAAATGCTATCATGATGCGGTACTTTTGGGAAGCCTGCTTCTAACCACTTTCGAAGCCACAGCTGAACCCGCAACACTACCGGGAATCTAATGTGGTCTGACCCTATTTTTCCATCAGGTTGTCGATAAGTCGTGATCAGTCTTCGTTCTACTGCTCGTGTTGTGTGTAGGTAAGAGGTAACGATAGCGCACGAATGTACCAAAGCCGACTGACACCCGACTGCGGCAACGAATTGAAGGTTGTAAAAAGTGTCGAATGTTTACAAGACTGGTCGTGATTTGATGTACCGCATCCATGGGTTTGGTTAAATTTTACATTTTACTACCCGGATCTGATTCCGGGTAACTACCGGCTGAACCAAATATGGTCTAACATTATTGTCTTGTTAACTGCTCATCGGTTAACCAAAAACGCTGCAAATTGAAGGTGTCACATGCAGGGTTTGACAATTTCGACGGGACTCTCTGAACCAATTCCGGACCACTACCAGTGACGTAAGGCTATTTTCTAGCTAACTGTGCATCAGGTTATCGCAAAAGCCACGATTTGATGTGTCACATGCCTGGATTTGGTTCACTTTTACATTTGGCCTCTTCCGGCCACTCAAAACCGATTCCGAAACACTTGCTGACCGTTCATTAGGTAATCTAAAAAGCTGCTATTTGATGTGACGCATGTACGGGTTTGTTTCTCTTTCAGATTTAACCACTTCGGCGGGAACTCCGGAACGGGTTCCGGGACACTACCGGTTCAGGTATGGTCTGAGATGATTTTCCTGCTCATTGTCCATCAGTTCATCGAAAATGCCGTGGTTTGATGTGCCGCATGCATGGGTTTGGTTCAATTGTATATTTGGCCACTTCCAGCGGGACGCCTAGAACCGGTTTCGGAACACTACCGGTTCAGATATGATCTGAAACTATTTTTCTGCTTACCGCTCATCAGGTTATCGAAAATGCCGTGGTTTGATGTGTCGCATGCATGGGTTTGGTTGACTTGTATATTTGGCCACTTCCAGCGGGACGACTAGAACCGGTTCCGGAACACTCACTACCGGTTCAGATATGGTCTGAGATGATTTTCCTGCTCATTGTCCATCAGGTCATCTAAAATGCCGTGGATTGATGTGTCGCTTGCATGGGTTTGGTACAATTTTATATTTGGCCACTTACAGCGGGACGCCCAGAACCGGTTCGGGAACACTACCGGTTCAGGTATGGTCTGAGACTATTTTCCTGCTTACCGCTCATCAGGTTATCGAAAATGTCGTGGTTTGATGTGTCTCATGCATGGGTTTGGTACAATTTTATATTTGGCCACTTCCGGCGGGGCACCCGGAACCGGTTCCGGAACACTACCGGTTCAGATATGGTCTTAGACTATTTTTCTGCTTACCGCTCATCAGGTTATCGAAAATGCCGTGGTTTGATGTGTCGCATGCATAGGTTTGATGCATTTTCATATCTGGTCCCTTCCTGGGGTACCGTTCCGGAACACCTAAATGGCCATATCTCCGGAACGGCTGAACCGATCCGAACCATTTTCAATAGGAAACAATGGGACCAGATTCCGCGTCGAATGAACCGTCGGTCATTGAAATCGGATGAGGTTTACTGCCAAAAAGTGATGTGAGTTTTTTTGTACACACACATACACACACACACATACACACACACACACATACACACACACAGACATCACCTCAATTCGTCGAGCTGAGTCGATTGGTATATAAGACTTGACCCCTCCGGAGGCTCTATCAAATTTTCGTTTTTGGAGTGAACATATAGCCTTTCGGTACACCTTGGTGTACGAGAAAGGCAAAAAAACTTGTAAGTTGAGTGGAATTGAAATGTGAAATTTCGCGTCGTTATTAATAGTCTACATCTTTTTGCTTCCATCTGATGAGTCATTGGTGACGGTAAGTTGGAATATCTGTAATAAATGGCAATTTTCCATCTGATATGACGGGAATTAGTGTATATGACGAAGTAGTTTTCTACCCTACATAATTGTTGAATTATTTTCCATCACTAAGCGATGATTTTGAACGTTTCAAACTCCTCTCAAGTGACGCACCCAAATTGACCTGACGCTGCAGCTTCCTCTGTCATCTCAATTCCGAAGTATATCCCGGATATGCGTGACAGCAATCTGATGTCAGAAGTTCACTTTTTTCTCACTTCCAATTGCGCCTGCAGGCAGGGGACCTCTCGTCCAGTCCAGTACCATCAGCGACTCCTCCAGCTGCCTGTTTGTTTGCAGTTGCAATTTTATATATTAACATGCATCTATGCACTCGCGGCTGCTGGCGGACCGATGGCAGGCAATATCCTCCCCTGATCCCGATGGCGTCGACCACTCCTCTACGACTAGGCAAACAGATGTAAGAGCATCGTTGTTGTCCTAGCCATAGCCATAGTGATGCCCGCGATAGGTAGGTCGCGTCACTGCAGCAGAGCTGTTGTGGTTTTGGGGCCAATTGGCCCCAGTCAGCAGCAGCCCAAATGCGGATCATCAGGAATCACCACCGGAATCCATCGCATCATCGCGCACAGGGAGTGCATGCAATTGCAGTAGGTTTGGACGAACGGAGAGAGGTCGAGATCGACGCTGGGAAATTCGCGCGCGGGTCAACTCTGATGGCAAGTCGCATTTTTACCGAGCCGAACCAGGGCGCGGGTGCGTATCATCACTTTTTGGGGGGCGACTGCACCTCATACATAGGTAGCTCGACACCGAGGCACACGAGTTCAGTTAGAGTGCACTCCGGTCAAGAGGATTCACTCTTTTTTTTTTCGATGTATATTGGAATGGTGAAGTGAATTAAGTGGGAATTTTCACTTTATTTCGGTCGTGATTGCAGTGTTTGCTTGCTGCATGTGCATTTGTACGGTTTGATGGGAGGGTGAGAGTGATCCACGGGAATAAAAAAGCATGTTTGGTGGATCAAGCTCGTGTTTGTCGTTCGCGTTTTGGCGGTGGTCAAACAACAACGGGAGTAAAGGGGAAACATCAGGATGGAGCACATTTGTGACCGCGAATGGAACGCCAAAAAAAGCCCATGCACCGGGATTTGGGAGGGCACTTTTTTGTCCAATTTCATGACAATTGATTTTTCATGCAATTCGATCCGATAATTCTTTCAGTGGATTATGATCCGTATCAATTACAGCAAATTATACCCTTTTATTGGCTTTCGCGACAAGGGAGGATGTCAGCTTTTTGTGTGGTTTTACGTTTATTTGGTGAGGGTAGGAATAAGTGATGTGTGAAATGTTGTACGTGGAAGAGAAAGGTGGGAAAATTTGATGGCACAAATGTCCCAAATGGAGGATAACGTGCCTCTGGAGCCGGCCTTCTGAAGGTGGGAAAATTGGATCGAACGTTGACTTTGCCATGATTGTTTGATGTTTTAATACCATCTGAGAATGGAAAACCAAATCTAAAAACTAATGCGCTTTCGTATTTTACGACGCACGTTATTGTCAGTTGTTAGTAAGGCATACTTGGGTTTTAGATCCCAAGTTTTACCGAAGATTCGCCGACATTGCCTGAAGGCTATACAAGCTTTCTCAAAACTTGAAATGAGGTGTTCAATAAAGCTTGGAATCAAGAATAATTCCAACGTACTTTACATGTTAAGTTTAATTGATTTCAGAAACAAAGAGGTCTTGCCTTTCCGTGAAAAGAGCCATAGATGTTTTACTCGGATTTGCCAAAAGGCCAAATTGGCGACACCAACCCTCAACTACCTGAAGAGGTTGAAAAGGGTGCTGATGTACATACCGGCTAATAATGCTAGGTAGTCGTCAGCAAAATTATAAGTGTGAAAACCGCCATTGAGGAGTTGCCTCAATAGCGTATCTGCTACGAGATTCCACAAAAGTGGTGGCAAGACTCCCCCTTGGGGGCATCAACAAACACTTAGTTTCCTAATCGCTGCTTGACGCAATGTGGAGAAGGTATGTCGGTTTTTGAGCATTTGGTGATTTCAATTGGAAAGCATTGAAGATACACCATGACTCCGTGCGGCTTCCAATACGGCATCGAAAGGCACATTGTCAATTGCACCCTCGATATCTAAGAAAACACCCAAGTAGGATTGCTCTTGAGCGAATGCCTTCTCGATATCGTAAACAACTTTGTGTAAAAGAGTTATAGTGGACATTCCAGATTGGCAAGCATGTTGGTTCACATGAAGAGACACATTGGCCAGATAAACATCACGGATGTCTGAAACTCTTTGCTTCTTCATACGACGCACGACTCACTTGCGGGATAAACTTTACAGTAATATCCCGTCAAGATTTGGGAATATTCCCAGTAGCAAAACTGCAAACAAGTAGTTTTTTCAAAACATGTTTGAAATGATCAAATACCTTCTGAAGCAAAATAGGATAAATCCCATCTGCCCCAGAAGACTTGAAAGGAGCAAAGCTATTTAGTGCCCATTCAATAGATTCTAGAGTTATGATACTCCGAGCCGAGGTTAGAGAATCATAACTACAAGGAATGACATCAGGTTCATCCGAAGATGTAATATACACACATCCGAGGAAGTGTGTACTGAATCAACATTCCAAAACTTCCTCATCGGAAGAAGTGAAATCACCGTTTGGCAAACGAAGTTCGTTCACTTGAAAATGCTTAGATTTTGCAAGGATTTTGTTCAACCGACTGGCTTCACTCAAACTGGAAACATTTGTTCAAAGGTTTTTCCAGCCGGATCGTTAAGCGGACCGAAGAGCTTTCTAGTGGGTCTTGCAAGCCAACCTAAAGGCCTCCAATCTAGCCGAACGTCGTTTGTTCCAACACCCTTCTATATTGCTTCCTGAGCTTCGCCAGATCAGAGTTCCACCAAGGGGTTCCTCTTGTGGTCTACACAGAACGTAGAGAGCAAGCTTTTTCAAAAGCTTCCATTCCGAAGGCCGTTGTAGTTATCAACGGCATCTTCTAAATCACGTAGAGTGTCAATAGATTATGAGTAACTACGAAATTTGACTGCAACCAAATCAGTAAAGATATTCCAGTTGGTTGACCAAATATTTCTAGAACGCAAAATTTGCGAAGTAACATTCAAGTCTTAAAAACAGATGTAGCGATGATCAGATAAAGATTCTTCATCAGCTCGTGACTAATTCTACTAGAGCAAAGCGTTAAGTCTAACTCTTCCTCTAGCAGATACCATGAAGGTTGGGCGATTGCCTATGTTAAGTAATCCAAGATCTGTACTACTTAACTATCCCATCAAACTGGAGCCTCTCAAGTTAATGTCTGAGCTGCCCCAGATGATATGGTGAGCATTAGCATCACTGCCAACATAAGCGGATGTATCCGTAGTAGATGGTTCATCATGTGGTAAATGAACCGAGCTATAGACGTATTCCCTGTGAAGGTTTCCAGCAGATACATCAATTGAAATAGCACATACATACATCTCTGGTGGTTAATTCAGAGATAAGTATAGCAACGATTGCTTTGTTGACACGCACACATGCTCGAGGCATGCCACGCGAGTTTACCATTTTATTTTACTGAAAGTAGCAAACACCGGGTCCACAAGATATCCTATATAGAAATACCCCTTACGAAAGTAAATTACGAAAGTAAGGTTCTTGGACTAAAGTCACTTGGGCTGTGCCATTTTGCATAAATCTGCAAAGATTGAACGTTGCTTGATCTATGCTGAAGAATGATCTGAGATATTCTAACCATAGCCACTACCCAAACTAGGCAAGTGTGACGATGAAATCCTCCCTGCGATGGGCATGCTGTAATCAGGAAAAGGGAAGAATTCCGACGTTAGAAGAAGGTTACTGAAAAATTGGGTTCCGGGTCATTTGGCCGAACGCCATTTGGCCGAATGCCGTTTGGCCGAACGCCATTTGGCCGAAAGGGTCATTTGGCCGAACGCCGTTTGGCCGAATGCCGTTTGGCCGAATGCCGTTTGGCCGAAAAAGGTATGATGAACTTAAGTGATCATGCCACTGTTTCCTATATCAGTATAACTCGAAAGAATAGCCGATGATTCAAAGAAGGAAAAATCTCTGACAAAAGTATTCTCAGTTTCAACGCCAACTAATCCCTTGGTGGTAAAACTAGAAAGAATAGCCTATGACTGAAAGAAGGAAATATTTAAGATGAACATATTGGCAGCTAGAATGTTAGTCAGAGTTTGTCCACGCCTCCAAACCCTTTGGATTAAAATTCGGCCAAACGACCCTTTCGGCCAAATGGCATTCGGCCAAACGGCGTTCGGCCAAACGACATTCGGCCAAACGGCATTCGGCCAAATGGCCGGACACCGAAAAATTGTAGGTAAACTAACTAAAGCATGAAAGAAAACAAACTGAATAATAAATATTTATAGCTAAAGCCTATCCTAAACAAAAGACAACGTTTGGATTGCTCTTGGAATCGGTGACAACAGCAAGATTAACCTCTTTAATACAATTACAGCACAGAAAAGACCAGCAGGGCATAACGTGTTTGTGTACAATACCCAGCAATAAAACCAGATCTGTATCGATTACAGGGTGTCTACTCATAAGTCAAAATAAAATTTCCTGAGTTTTCCAGGTTTTTCCAGATAAAATTTTGAAAGTTTATAATTTAATAACCCCAATTTTCTAAAAATCTTAAAGGGTGACTTGGGGTATCATTGGCAGGTTTGTTCTCTTCGTCATGAGGGATTTATGTCGACCAAATTTCCTGAAAGTTGATCATATTGAGCTTGGTTGCGAAGGGTTTGATGCCAACTCTGAGTTCAACAGGTTTCAAAAAAACCCTCATGACGAAGAGAACAAAACCGCCGAAAATACGTAAGTTCCCCTGCTGTTCAAAAATTCTTAGCGTAATTCCTGGAATTTCTTCCAAAGTTTCTTCCTGGCTTTCCACAGGATTCTTTCACACGAGATATCTGTTTGAGTAAGTCCCAATATTTCTTGCAAAGGTTTTCCGATATACTTCCAGAGATTCTCGCTGGACTTCTCCTGAAGATCCATCGAAAACTATTTAAAGTTTCTTCAAGAAAGACATTGGTTGAGCCTCGTAACCATGAGGTTAGAGTCCGGACGGATGAGGGTTCGATTCTCGCTCCGAGCCATGAAATTTTTCACGAGAATAGCTTCTTATCCCTAGCCACTCCGTGTTAAGTTTCGTTCAATCGGTACAGCCGCCGGCTGAAGCCAGTATCCGTGTCTTTTTTAGTGGTTTTTCGGTTTTGCGGTTTCAAATAGTTTATGTCAGGATTTTTACCGATAGTTTTCCGATATTTCTCTTGTTTTCCTCGCGGAACTTCGGCCGTAGCTGCCGTATTATTTCTTCTCGGGATTACTATCACCTAGAACTTTTTTCGAGATGTCTCATTTTTTCTCAGGTTTTTCCTGAAGTTCCTGTCGAGATTTCTTCAATAACACTTTGCAGAGTTTCTCGCAAGATTTTATTTGAATTCCCTCGAGTATTTCTCCAGGAATTTCCTATAAGATATTTCGTAAGTTACCGCAGGAGACATTCTGAGGAAAACCCGAAGAAGAATCCCTGCAATAACTTTGGGAAAAATCCCTAAAAGAGTATCCAGAATCTCGGGAATTTCTGGTAAAGATCCCGTGAAGAATTTTGGGAATAATGCAGAGAATATCTGTAAAAAAAATCTCAGGTGAATCACTGCAAGAAATCCGCTATAACTACAAGGAACACCCTGGCTCTGAAAGAATGCAAGAGAATAATTCAATGAGAAATATCAGCAATAACTCCTGTGGAAATCCCAGAATGCACTCTGGAAAAAAAATCTTAGGAGAAAGTCCAGGGTAAATTAAGCAAAACTCTGAGAGACATCTCATGACCCACATTGGAAGAAATCTTCTGAGAGAAGTTCCAGATACTTCGAGAGAAAACTCAGATAAAACTTCAAAATAAACCTCGCGAAAACTTTTAAGAAATTTCTGTAGCAGACCAAGAAGAACATCTCGGAGAAAGCCAAAAGCAATTCAGGCCAAACATGTCTAAAGGTCTAATCTGCAGATGAGAGGTTCAATTTGATTTCGCTCTCTTTCGTTAATATCTCAGCTGTTTATTTGTATTATGATTGTCTCCTTGCATTGAACGATGGTTAAAACAATCGTCTTTTGATTTGCACTGCAAAAATAATTGAAAAGTGTACCATTACATTGCAATAATTGAAAGAGAAAGTGAACAAAGAGAGCCTCTCAAATGCAGATAGGACCTATTGAAATGTTTGGCCTGAATTGTTTAAAGATATCACAGGGCTTCGTGGCCAAGCGGTTAGCGGCGTCAGTCGTTTAGGTATCTCGTAAGCCTCGGAGTGTGGGTTCGATTCCCGCTCCAGTCGGGGAAAACTTTTCGTCAAACGGAAAATTCTCCACTGGGCCACTGGGTGTAATATGTGTTGTCCGTTGTCGAATGTTTGTAATGTTCAGTCTGTAGAGGCCGCAAGGTCGAAGACGGTGTAATTGTCTTTTAAAAAAAATGAAAGAAATCTCTTGTGGATTTCTTGCAGTAAATTCGTGAAAACTCATTCAGAAACCCTTGGAGGAACTTTAGTAGAAACCCCAGAAATAACTTCCTTAGCAACTCCGGAAGAAACTCTGGGAAAATCTTTTGGGGAAGTCCCAAGAAGAACACCGAAAGGAATCGCCTAAAATTTCCATGAGGAATGCCGAAAGAAATTCCACGATTTATCCCGACAGAAATTCTTATAGAGTAATCGGAATAAATTCCGGTAGAAATCCTACGAAGATTTCTTTGAGCAAAACACTCCGGGAAGAAATAGCATCCCCGTGAAAAACTCCAGGAGAAATCGGTTAGAATTCAGGAATCCTGAAAGGAATCCGGAAGTATACCTTGCCGGAAAACATTCAAAAAGGAATACCAAGAATAATGGCGTCAAAAATGCGGAAGGAATTTTAAATAGAAATCCTGGGAGATACTCCAGGAGGTATTTCTAAATAAGTTCCACAAAGCAACCCTGACGCAATTTCTGGAAAAAATCCTTGTAGCGAAATTTCTAGATGGATTTTTACTATCAGGTTTTTATTCATACGACTCAATGTTTTTTTTATCGAATAAAATTTGCTTGAGTACTCAAGATGTTCCCTGAATATTCCAGATTTTTCCCTGTTAAAGAAAATTCTCTGGGGATTCCCGGCTTTCCAGGTTTTTCCAGGTAGTAGACACCCTGAATTAGAAAACGCCAAAGGCGAGGATACACAGAATACACTGTATAAATCTCATAATGCGAAACCATGAAAATTTAAACTAATCATCACCATCTTTACAATCCCGCCCTTATTTAGCCTGAGACTAAAGAAGGGCAACTGATTGTCTCGGAGAAACCGAAGGCCCACTGCACCATTGCTCCGGTTAGCGCAGTAAGGGCAACATAGTGGAGAGCGCCCTGGTACTCCACAGGCTCTGTTGGCGGTTAGGTTTTTAGTTGTATTAGTTTATTAGTAAAAAAAAAAACTCCTACTGACATCCCAGAAGGGGCTCCTGGAGGAATTTCAGGAGGATTTCTAGGGAGAATGCTATAATGAGCATTTCAAAGTATCCCAGAAGGAACACTAGCAGAACGTCACTAGGTAACAGGGATGCCATATTTACAGATTTACAGCGTTCGCTCGTTGCAACATGTTAACATTGCAACGATCGAAAGCCATTCGCTAATTGCAACGTCACTTTGACACTAAAGTGCATCGAAATGCACTGACAGCATGACCGACAGCACAAATTTGACAATTGATTGCTTTTTAATTGCAAAAACTTTTGCAATTAGCGGACTTGCAACTAAAAAGCGTTGCAACGAGCGGGTTTGCAACGAGCGAACGGACGCTGTATCTGTATTTTTGAGCATCCGTACAGATTCAGTTTTATATGGAATACTGATTTTTAAATTAGATTGGCTATTTTGTTTTTGTATGGGATACAGATTTTTCACCCAAATTTTGTATGGAATACAGATATTTGAAAAATGCTATACAGATTTTTCATAAAATCATCTGGCATCCCTGCAAGCGAACTCCAGAAGAAACTTCTGCAGGAGTCTCAAAAAGAAGTTCAGAAAAACATCTGGAAACAATTCCCGTTGAAATGTATGAACACAAACCGGCTAGAGCTCTTAAATGGATTCGAAAAGAAACATCTGTGTGAATCAAATACATAAAGAAGTCAAATTCCAGGTAGCATTCCTAAATGAATCCACATTGAAACTCCAGAAGAAATTTCAAAAAGAATATATGGGTTAATCCTAGAAAGAACTCCTGACAAAATCCCCAAGTGACAAGAAACTCTTCTAGATATCCAAATAAAAACTTCTAATCGAGTTCCAAGAGATTACTTAGAAACATCTGTAGTGCATATGGTAAGGAAAACAAATAAAATGCATGGATTTCTTTATGAGAGTGTATCGGCCAACCATGTCTTTGAAACAGCCTTAACAGAAACAGCGTGGAAACAGAAACAATACCGATGAACCCCCGGAGGAATTCCCGAGGAACAGCTGGAGGTTTACCCGGAAAAGCTTTTAAGGAAGGAATTCCAGAAAAACTCCTGGAGACATTACCGTGGAATTCCTGTAGGAATTTCCAAAGTACTCCTGGAGGAATTTGCCGAGGATCTCTTGGAGGAGAAATTTCTAGAGGATCTTCTGGGGGAATTTCCGAGGACCTCTTTGAGGAATTGCTGAGGATCTTATGGAGGAATTCTCGGGGATTTTCTGAAGGATCTATATGGATCTCCATGGATCTCCCGAAGGAATTTCCAAAGAACTCCTGGAGGATTTTTCAATGATATCTGGAGGAGCTCCTGAGCAGCTCCTGGAGGAATTCTCATGGAGCTCCTGGAATAATTCCCGAGGAACTCCTGAAGAATTTTACTAGAATCTTCTGGAGGAACTCCAGAGGTACTCCTGGAGAAATTCCCAATAATCTCTTGGAAGTATTCCCGATGAAGTCCTAGACCAAGAGGTATTCCTGAGAAACTCCTGTAGGAATTTACGAGGAGCTCCTGGAATAATTCCCAAGAAATCGCTGGAAGAATTTCCAAGGAAGTCCTGGAGGAATTTTCAAAATAACTTGAGGAGAAATCCCGAGGAACTCATGGAGGAATTGGGTTTTTAAATTTTGAAAAATATATTGATTTTTTGATTTTATACGAAAGAGCACCTTTTTCTGAGCCACTATGATTTTTTTCAGATTTTTAGAACCTTATTTTTGTACCTAAAATCTATTCCAAAGAAATTTTTTGAAATCACCTTTTGACAGCTGGGCAACTGTTTGACAGCTCCGCCCAGTACAAACTGCGACGAGGGGTGATTCGACAAATCGCTCCCATACAAACTTCAAATTGATTTTTAAATAGGTTCCCGGGCTCCAAAATTCATGAAAATTTGGATTTCGGCTCAGTTTGACATGCAGATTCAGAATATCGAATTATCTCAACACCGTTAAAGAAGCCAATTCAAGGGAAATTTCTAGAGCAATTCTCGTGATACTTATAGAGGAATCCCCGAGGAACTCCCAGAGGAATTCTCGAGGAAATCTTGGAGGAATTCCCAAGGATTTCTTGAATTAATTTCCTAGGAATTGCCGAGGGTTACCGGGAGGATCTCTAAGAATCTCCTGGAAGAATTCCCGGGAAACTCCTGGAGGATTTTTTGATTATCTTCTGGAGGAGTTCCCGAGGATCTCCTGGAGGAATGCCCGAAGAACTCCTGAAGGAATTCCCGAAGAACTCCTGGAGGAATTCTCGAGGATCTCCTTGAGGAATTTCCGAGGCACTTCTGGAAGAATCATCTCGTAGGATTCCAGAGGAACTCCTGAATGAATTCCCGAGGATCTCCTGGAGGAATTCCGAATGAAGTTGTGGGGGAATTCATGAGAAACTCCTGTAGGAATTTCCGATTAACTCGTGGAAAATTGCCGATGAACTCCTGGAGGAATTCCCGAGGAATTCTTGGAGGGACTCCCGAGGATCCCTTGAAGGAATTTCCGAGGATCTCATGGAGGAATTCCCAAGGAAATCCTGGAGGAATTGCCGAGGGTTTCTTGGAGGATCTCTAAGGATCTCCTGGAAAAGTTCCCGAGAAACTCCTGGAGGATTTTTTGACGATCTTCTGGAGGAGTTCCCGAGGATCTCTTGGAGGAATTCCCAAAGAACCCGTTAAGGAACTCCCGAGGAGCTCCTTAAGACATTCCGAAGAACTACTGCAGGATATACTGAGGAACTTGTGGAAGAATTTCTGAGGAACTCCTGGAGGAATTGCCGAGGAATTCCCAAAGAACTCCTGATGGAACTGTCGAGGATCTCCTGGAGGAATTCCGAATGAAGTCTTGGGGGAATGCATGAGAGAAACTCCTGTAGGAATTTCCGAGGAACTCGTGGAAAAAATCCGAGGAATTCCTGAAGAAATTTTTCGAGGAACTTCTTGAGGAATTTCCAGGGAATTCCTGATGGAATTTTCGAGAAACTCCTGGAAAAAATCCCGTGGAACTCCTGGATGAATTCCCGAGGATCTTTTGGAGAGATTCGTGATGATCCTGGAGGATTTCCCGATGATCAAGAGAAATTTCCGAGGATCTCCTGGAGGAACTCCCGAGGATCTTCTGGAGGTATTCCTGAGGATTTTCTGCAGGAATTCCCGGATTTTTTGTGGAACTTGTGGGAAGATATCCGTAGGACTTAAGGGATTTTTGGGAAAATCCTGGAAAAATCCCAGAGAGAGTGCCATGCATTATTGCATTATTGCTGGATGACGTCTTGGTGGTTTTATGAAATAAATTACGTGGAAATTGTACAGTAAATTTCCGGATAATTTATGTTATTTCAGACAGTCAAATCGGATAGCAATTTCCAAGGAAATCCTGGAAGGATTCCACCACAAATGCTGCTTCGGAAGCTTTTTAAGGAATTCTCGTGGCATTCGTGGGGAACTAATAGAGGGATTTCCGGGAAATTCATGGAGAAATTCTCAGAGACTCGTGAAGACATTTTCGTGAAACTCCTAAAGGAATTCCCGGTTTTTCCTGAAGAAATTGGGATCGCAATTTGGAAGATATTGGGATTGGGAGTTCCGTGGGATCTTCAAGATTAGCTCTCGATGAATTCTGTAGAAATTGCCAGGAATCTTCTGAAGCAATTCCCGGGGTACTTCTGGGAGGCTGCCCAAAGAGCTCCTGAACTAATTCTAGGGAAACTCTAGGAGGACTTCCCGGTGAACTGAGGAAATTATCGGGAAACTTCTGGAGGAGTCTTAAAATTCTAGACTCCTGAAGGAATTTGAAAAATAAAGTCCTAGATGAATCCCACAAGCAACTCCTGAATGAATTACAAAAGAAACTCTTTGAGGAATCCAAACAGGTATGAAGATAATCCTAGAATGTTAAAGCATTTCCACCCAAATTTACCTGAAATCCCACAATACAAGCATCCGAAATCAACATTATTAGAGGAATAGAACCTATTCTTGAGTAACCCCAAAAGAACTTCTCGAGGAATCCCTCAAAATTCCCTAGAAAAATCTAATGTGATTTTCTAGATGTATCCTAGAATAAAAAAAATCTTACAGAAGTCGCTGAAAAATTCCTGACACCCTCTGACGCCAGGCTTTTTTGTTTCCTTTTTGGATCTTCTTCGTTTGATCGATTCAAGTCTATGACATATTACGTGAGAAATAGCGCTTTACAATTTGACATGGTCTTATTTCAGCGGAAAACGACTGTAGTTGATACTTCTGATATTGCCTTCAGTTTATTTCCATAAAATATCAGAGATCATTGTCTGTGACAAACGATGTTGCTCAGTTGGTATCGCAGCCCATTTTGTACACAACATTGCTTGCAATGGATGTTGTATCGCGTTGCATGTCACACGACCTCGTAATATATGTTGCAAGTAATTTTGGAAAAAGAATCACTTTTAACACTTAGTTTTAGCATAAATCAATTCTGTAACAAAAGGAATGAAATGAATTGATCGTTTATGTTATTTGGGATCGAATTTGCAAACCATAAAACAATCCAGGGCAGCCGTCGCATGATTTTAAGCGATGTTCAGCCCTCTAGTAAACAAAAAGCAACTTCGCCTCCCTCGGCCAAGTCAAAACAAGAATTTTCCCAGGAAACACATTTCAAGCGACTTACCGGCATAAACTCGACGCTTCCTCGCTATCAGCGGTTCGAATTTCACTTCCCGTCAACGGATATCACCGACGGCTGGTAAATGCACTCCAAATCACGACACTAATCGATAAACTACACCGAAATACACGCGAAAACTTGCCAAATTCCAGAACGACGCCAAAACACCTGTTGACATCACTCGCTGTCCGCACAGCACATAAGCAAAGCACACTAAACCACCAGCCACCACAGCACAGTCAGAGAAGCAGGGAAGAAACTAGCCGCACGCAGAGGCAGAGAAGAAGTGAAACGTCAAATAGTCGTCGTGTGGACGTCGCCGTCGCGTTGCGCTGCTACTGCTTGCCCCGCATCGATTACCTCCACAACCACATACTATCCGCATCGCATCAAGCATCAAGCCGCTGCTGATTCAAGCATCGGACCAAGCAACCAGCGGGAACGTGAACGACATCATCATCATCCACAGTCGTCGTCGTCGTCGTCGTCGTTGTTGTTGTCTTGGTCGTCGTCCGTCGCCTTGCTGCTTCGACTCGATGCTACAACGACGACGACGACCTATGGACGGGACGGACGGCTTGCACAAAGTTGTTTGGTTGTTGGTCGTCGTGGTGCCGGCGGTCCGGTCCGCGGTCGTCGCCGTCGTCGTCGTCGTCATCGCGTCGTCGTCATGCCAGTTTGGTTCTTTGTCGCCAATGTTGTGTTTCATTTTTGCTTCCTCCTCTTCTTCGTACCGTCCTATCGAAGGACGTCAGCGGAAGGGAAACGGAATGAGGAGGTACAAGGGGGACGGCGGCGACGGCAGTGGACAGACGGATGCCGACGACCGATCGACGACGACGGCAACTGTGCGCTGTGCGGGATGAAGCTGTGTGAGTAGCATCCAGCAGATGGAGGAACCTGACTTTTTCCAACAGCAACAGCGACTCGACGGCGCTACGGACCAGATGTATGCGAGCGAGGCGACGGATGCGCGATGCACGGCCTGTAGCTAGGCGTCGCAACGTTCGAATGGAACGTACCGACGCAACGTGGGAGCTATGTTGCACATTACTGTGGGTGGCGAACATCGTGAGCCACGCCACGAGCTGTGACCTTTTTGTAAGATCGTGCCGCCAGGTGGCGGCGTTGATCAAACACACTGTTTCGTTTGTTTGTAATGTCATAGATAGGACAAAAATGTGTTTGGCCAGTTTTCCTACAACTATTAACACGCCATCCTCGCTTATGAACAAAAACCTTGAAAGTGAGTTACTGCCCAACTAACATTGTTGCTGTATTAGAGCTTAGAGAGCTTCCTTCCAAAAGCGTTTGTTCCATAAAAGCTGTTATGCAACTACTTTTGCAAGTAGGGTGTGTTGTTGAAGAGTCAAGAAATGGATAATACAACAACACAGTTAGCAAAAGTTTTGCTCAAACCGCAGCAAATTAAACAATGAATCCATAATATCACGCTTTTTGCACCATTTCATTGCAGAAACGGAGCATTTACCTTCTCACCTTTTGTCGGCTCATTACCTACTGCAAATCTACCCAACAAACATTGTTGCTGTACAACAGATGAACAATCTTCTCTTAAGCTTGATTTTGAAAATTTTGGCTGAATAAGCTGTTATGGGGCCGTTCATAAACCACGTAGACTTTTTGGGGGGAGGGGGGTCTGGCCGAAGTCTACGCTCCATACAAATTTCAAAATTTTTGTATGGACAAAAGTCTACGAGGGGGGAGGGGGTGTCTGAGATGGCCAAAATTTGGTCTACGTGGTTTATGAACAGCCCCTATTCAGCTATCATTGTTAGTTGGGTAGTACTTCACCGATCACCTATTGAGCTTAACAACATTTGAGGAATAAAATTAAAAAAAAAACTACCAAAATCTTCAGCAACGAACAAAAAGGGGCGGTCACTAACAATCTCTCTCGGTTTGCACTTCGCATGAAACCATTTTAGCGTGATTATTCAGAGTATTTTTTCAGAGTCGTGTGAAGTTGTTAAGAAGGTAACTTATTCCCGTTCCCTGTAGAGACATCAGAACCACCCCCATAGAAATGGTGCTTGGTCCGCAATATATATCGAAACAACAGCCGAAAACAGTTCTAGCGATGAGCAGATGATGATGCATGCTAGTGCCTGAATTACACAGGGTCAAATATTTGACGAGGAAAGAATTCTAGAAACAACTATCAACTATCCGGAGTCGGATTCCGGCGCTTCTCGAAATAATATCTTGCAAATGGAATGTTGTAAGACGCTGAAATTTTGTCTGATTACTTATCAAAGTTGGCTTGACAAAATGTTAAAATTTCAGCTCTATAGAGCATTATGTTCTCCAAATATATGTTTGAGAATCATCAGAACCCGACTCCGGATAATCGAGTCCGACCTGTAATAAAATTCGATCGAATCAAACAAGATATTAGAGCATTGGTTTCGTTTTAGACAAATATTTGACTCTGTGTACTAACAGGTATATACATTCGAAACGGAACAAAGTAAGGCACAGACAAACAGACGTAACAATTTACGGACCACACTATAGCGCCTTTTGTAGGCCTTTTGCACGAAAGAATATTTCATGCAACGTGTTCGAACCAGACGATCTTGATGCAAACTAAATGGACTTTACAAAAAGTGTTGCGTCAGTTTGTCTGTGCAATATGTATATGAAAGAAACAATGCTCGATTGAATTCTCGGTGACACAATAGATCGTTTGTGCTTTAGCTTAGGGGTCATTTGTTAAATTATACGTGAGCCGTTTTTATCAAATTTTTAAATAGAGTGTCGGACCACTTCGGCAGGGGTTCAAATTTTGGGCAATAGACTTAAGATTTTCATAAGGCATAACTTATGAAACGGTTTTTAAATAATGATGAATTTCATACGGTCGCTCTGTGACGCAGAATCGTCCCACAGCTTGGCTTTCATATATGTTTAGCAAAGTGATATTCTCAAGTGTCAGTAGCTGAGTGGATTAAACTAGAGCTTAGTGATCCCGGCATTCATGGATCGATTCCCTCTGTATTATTTTATGCTTTTTTTTTTGTTCTTTTCATAAGTCAATCTTATATAAAATTGGTCATAGCAAGCACGATCAATTTTGATAAGGCATTCTTATGGCATACATAACTTTTAGTTATAGCAAAAATCCATAAGATATTTTGACGATTCTCGATATTAGTATATTTCGCTGAGTGTAACTCTGTCATTTTAAACCAATGGACCATTGAAGCCGATTTTTCCGCTACTCACCGCATCAAAACAAAAGTGCCACCGTATGTGGACGGTAACACAGTGACAGCAGTTGAGTTACGTCAAACACACAAGGCTACGGTGGCGCTATCTGTTCATTTCATAGCGGCCGTTTTAGTTATTTTAGTGATCCATTTACGCTTATTTTGCACTCAGCCAAATAAGTTTAAGATTTCCATAAGGCTTATTTAGTATATTTAGCAAGATGGTATCATATATCCTTCCGCGTCGAAAGCCGTGTGACCTCAACAAGGGCGTAGCCAGCTTTTCTGTCAGGGGGCGGCAAGCAGCCTTAGCAAATTTCTGCCTACTATGTAGCTTTTATAACTAAAAGCAACACGATGAAATTGAATTTAATATCATTATATTCTAAAAGCATTGCTTAACCCGTTAGCAGTCACGCTGTTGTATTTTGTACAATATGTTAAAAAAAAGTTCACCTGATCTACACCAATCAACGTGGTGCTGGTAGCGTTGACCAATTTCTATAGAAGATTAAGAATTTTAATTTACTCATGCATTAGGTATTTTGCTCTGTTTTGTTGTTGCAATTACGAACGGATAGTTCTCAAATCCAAGAATTTCTTGATTCTGGTATGCGTGTCCTTTTTAAATGATCTTCCCATTCTGTTTGCTGGAAGAATTTCTTCAGAAATTCTTGGAAAAAATCAAATAAATCATCAGGTAATCCTGGAGAAGTTCTTGGGTATATCCCTGAAAAGATGATTGAAGGACTTCTGAAATTTCCGAAGGAATCCCTAAATGAACTTTTGAAGAGAACCTGAGAGGAATTTCTAAAGAAATCACTTGAGAAATTCCCGGAGGAATCCCTGGAAGACTTCCTGAAAAAAATCCTTGAAGAAAGACCTAGATGAATCCATGGAGCAATTCCTACAGGAATGCCTGGAGGAAGCCATGCGGAATCCCTGGAGAAATTCCCAAAGGAATCCCTGGAAGAATGTATTTAAATACTAGCTAGGAAAAGATTGTTTTTAAAATTCCAGTTACACTTCTTCACTGCAACACATATTCACATAAGCGTTTGTCGGTTCATAAAATACTGTCGAAGCCCCGAACATTCTCGGCATTAAAAAAAAATATGTTCCAAAAAACTCCAGATGGTTCGTTTTATTATTATTTCTGCTGCTTTTAACGGTTCGGGAACTTCTAGAAAATTCCAGGTATTTTGCAGTTTGATGTTCCAGAATATTCTAGAGGATTTTTCTGTTTTTTTTTTTTTGAAGGTTCAGTAGCTTACAGAAATATCTCAAAAACTTTATGAATTGGGTTGTTCCAGAACATTCTTGGAGGCTATTTTTCTAATTTTTTTTTTCTGAAACGTTCACAAACTTCCAGACTTTTTTCGTAAATTTAAAAAGTTTGCAAAGCATTCTTAGTCTTGTTTTTGGGGCGTCCAGTAACTTCTCAAAAGTCCTTAAAATCTTAAGAATTTGTCTTCTTTTTCAAACATCCAGTAATCTCCAGAAAGTTTTCGAAATTATATTGATTTTAATGTGGAACATCCCAAAAGATCTTTTATTCTTTCTTGGACAATAATTAGCTTCCAGAAAGTTCTCGAAATTGAAAAAATGTTACAGAACATTCCAGAAGTGTTTTTTCCTTTCTTTTTTTGAAACGTTTAGTAACTTACAGAAAGTTTCGTTATTTGAGAAAGTGTGATAAGCCAGAATACTTTTGGAACAATCAGTAACTTTCAAGAGATTCTTGGAAATTTTATAGATTTTCATGTTCCCGAACATTCCGGAAGGCTCTTTTTTGATTTTTTGCTTGTTTCTTAACTTCCATTAAGTTTTCCAAATTTTATAAAGTTTGATGTTGAGAATATTGTAGAAGGTTCTTTTCTAAAAGGTTTAACAGCTTAGAAGTGGTCATTAGATGAGACAAACCTCAGTAAATAACTGTGGAAAAGCTCACAGACAGAAGCACATAGCTGAGAAACAGGTTTTTTCCCAGTTGGAATGTTACGCCAAGAAAAGGAAGAAGAAGATGTTCCATAATGCTACAGAAGGTTCTTTCCCTACTTTTGAAGCGTCCAGAAACTTCAAGGAGATTCTCGAAAATTTAAGAAGTTCAATACTTCAGAATATTCTAGAACGTTCTTTTTCTTCTTTTTTTTTAATTTCCAGCAACTTCCAGAAAGTTCTGGAATTTTTAAGAAAATTGATGTTCCAGAACATTCCAGAAGGTTCTTCTGGCTTATTATTTCTGTTATTATTATTTCTGGAAAGTCAAAAACATCCAGAAAGTTTACGTAATTCTTAGAAATTTGTTACAACTATGGTGAAACATTTCAACGAAACATTTCAAGGCGTTGCGGACAGACAGACAGGCAACGCTGGGCTTTTATATATATGATACCTGGAGGAATTCCTGGATAAATTATGGGATGAATACCTGGTGAAATTTCTGAAGAAATCTCATGAGGAAATCCTAGTTAAATTTCTAGAGGATTCCTTGGAGGAAATATAGTAGAAATTCCTGGAGGAATTCTGCAAGGAATGCCTAGAAAAATTTCATAAGAAATCTCTTGAGGAATTCATAAAGGAAATCTGCTGAAGCAATCCTTCTAGGAATTTTTCTATAAATTCCTGAAGGAATCCGTGAGCCAATACCTGAGAAAATCTCTAGAGTGAATCCTGGAGGAATGCCTGAAGATGCTTCTGAATAAATTCCTGGCGTGAATTCTGTAGGAATTCTTGGATGGAACCCAGCGGGAATTCCTGGAGAAATTACTTGAGAAATGTCTTAGATGAATTTTTGGAGCACTCCCTTGAAGAATTCCTGGAAAAATTTCCAGCGCAACTCTGGGAGGAATTGCTAGAGAAATTTAAAAAAAATCCCTTGAGAAATTCCAGGAGGATTTTCTGGAAGAACCCTTGGAATGAATTTCTGGAGGATTTCCTAGGGGAACCTCTGGGAATATCCCTGGAGAAATTCGTGAAGAAATCCCTGGAGGAATCCCTGCAGCAATTCCTGGAAGAATCTCTGGAAAAATTCCTGGAGGAATGTCTGGTGGAATCCCTGAAAAATTCCTGGAAGTATTCCTGGAGAATTTCCCGGCAGAATTTTCTCAGACATTTCTGTGGAGAAATGCCTAGACAAATTGCTGACATAGTTTTAAAAGGATGCCAGGAGCAATTCCTAGAGAAATTCTTGGAGGAATTCCGGAAGATATTCCTGGGACATTTCCAGGAGGATTTCCTGGATAAAATCCTGGAGTAATGAATGATGGAATTGCTGGAGGAATCTCTAGAGGAACTATTGAAAGAATTACTGGATGAATGAATATCTAGATCTCTGGGAGATGTTTTTTTCTGTTATTTTGCTATTTCTGAAAAAAATCTTTAGAAATATTGCTGGAGGAATTTGTAGCGGAATTTCTGGAGGCATTCTGGAGAAATCATAGAAGGAATTCCTGAAGGAATCTCTGAAGGAATTCCTGCAGGAACACCTAAAGGAATCCCTGGAGGAATCTCTGGAGGAATTCCTGCAGGAATACCTAAACGAATCCCTGAAAAATTCCCGAAGGTATTCCTGGAGAATTTCCTGGAAGAATTTCGGAAGAAATCCCTAGACAATTTCCTGAAAGAATCCTTAGAGGAACTGCTAGAGGAATCCCTGGGAATATCCCTGGAGAAATTTATGGAGAAATCTCTCGAAGAATCCCAGATGGAATCTCAGGAGAAATTCCTGGAGATATTCCTAAAGAAGTTCCTGACATATTTTTTGAAGGATGTCCAGGAGCAATTCTTGGAGGAATTTCTGAAGAAATTCCTGGATAAAATCCTGGAGGTATGTCTGAAAGAATTCCTGGAGAAGTCACTAAAAGAACTCCTGGAGGAATTCCTAGTGGAATTTATGGATGAATTCCTGGAGAAATCATCGAAGGTATCCCTGAAAGAATCCGTGGGGGAATCCTTGAAGACATTTGTAAAGAAGTCCCTAGACGAATCTTGATAGAAATTCCTGGAGGAATAGCCGGAACTCCTGGAGCAATTCCTGGAGGAAAACCTGGGAGAGTTCTTGAAAAAAAAAATCCAGAAGGTATTCCCAGAGAAATTTCTGGAAGAATTTCTGAAGGAATCCCTGAATAATTTTTTGAGATGAATTGCTGAAATAATTTATGATGGAATACCTTGATTAATTCCTGGTGAAATTCCTGGAGAAATCTCTGCAAGAATCCAAGGAGGAATCCCTGGAAGAAGGCCTGGAAATCCATGGAAAATTCCTCGAGGAATTCCTGAAAAAAAAAAATCGTGGATGAATCTCTTGAGGAATTTGTAATGGAATACCAGATATAATTTCTGAAGAAATAGCAGATGGAATTCTCGGACAAATTCTGAATAAAGGAGTTCCTGAAGAAACTCCAGAAGGAATCCCGGAAGCAATTTCAAGAGGATAATTCCTCAGTAATCTGAGGGAATCCCTGACCAGTTCCTGGAGGAAGTACTGAAATAATTCCTGACGGAGTTCCTTAAAAATGAAAAAATGAATCCAAAGAAGAGTTCCTGGGTGAATCTTTATATGATTTTTTTTTTAATTTGTTGTTCCAGAAAGAATCACAGGAGGAATTTCCGAATTAAGCCCTGCAATTTTTTTAGAGGAATCCCTAGAGGATATCCTAATAGAATGACTGTAGGGATTAACGGAGGAATCTCTAGAAATACTCTAGGAATTTTCAGAAGAATTCCTAAAGGAATTGCTGGAGGAATCTGTAGAGGCATTTCTGAAGGAAACCCTGGATGAATTTTTAGGGGAATCCTGAAGGAATCTTTGAAGAAATTCGTGGAGGAATCCCAGAAAGAAATTGCTGGTGGAATCCTTGGAGAAATCCTGAAGGAATTCTAAGAAGAGTTCGTGGAGGAACTCCTTAAGAAATCCCTGTAGCATTTCCTGAAGGAATCGCTGCATGCAGCGAAGAAACCCCAGGAGAAATCCAGGAAGCAATTCCAGGGATTCCCATAAAGTCCCTGGAGAAGGTTTTGGGTCAATTCCTGGAGCAGTTTGTGAAAGAATTCCAAGATAAGAGAACTCCTGAAGGAATTCTAAAAAGTGGTCTTGGGGGAATTTCCGGAGGAATTTTTAAAATAATCCCTGGAGTTGTTCCTAAAAGAAACACAGCAAATATTCCCGGATGAACCCCTGGAGAAATTCTTGAGGGAAAATCTTGAGGAATCCCGGAAACAATCCCATGAGGAATTCCTTAGGAAATCCCAGGAAAGCTTTCTTAATAAATTACTGGAAGAATTTCTGTAGGAAAACAATTTGAAAAATCCATGCCTGCAATAATTTTTAGACAAATTATTGTTGGAATCTTTCGATGGACTCCCAAAATAATATTTTGTACAATGTTTTAAGGAACTCCTGGTAAAATTTCTTGTTAGGGTTACTGGAAGATATTCCTGTCGAAATACTTGGAATTATTCCAAATTTAATTATTGGATCAATCTCTTGTGGGATTCTTGAAGAAATATATGGAGAAATCCCTGAAGAAATCTCTGAAGGGAATACCTAAAAGAACTTCTGTTGACATTAATTTGGGAATCCCTGGAGTAATACATGGAGGAATCATTGAAAAATTAACTGAAACAATCACTGGAGGAACCTCTAAAGATATCCCAGGAGAAATTCCCAGAGGAATGTCTGGTGAAACCCATAGAGGAATTCTTGAAAATTTTTTTGGGGCAATCCATGCTGGAATCACTGAAGAAAGCTATGAAAAAATTCCTGGAGGAGTTCGTCGATGCATCCTTGCAGAAGTATCTGTAATAAAAATTTGAAGGAATCGTGGGAGAAATTCTTGAATTTCTTGGAACAAGCCCTAAAAAACTATCTGAACCCTGCAAGAAGCCCATGGAAGAGTTCCCGGTGGAGAAACACCTGGAGAAATCCCTTGAGAAGTTTCTGAAAGAATCCCTAGAGAAGTTCCTGAATTAATGCCTAAAGGATTTTCTGGAGGAAGAATTCGTAAAGAAATCCCAGGTATTTTACTCTTAGCATGACGTTTGTTTGAATTGAATACTATTGAAAATTCGTGTAGCAGTAGCGTAAACTGCACTCTATAGCAACATATGTTCTACAAAGCCCTTCTTCTTCCCTACCGGAACCGAATCCAGCGTAGCTGAAAAAAATTGGCATGCTGTTTTTGCATTCCATGAATAAACATAACAAAATTTAGCCATTCAGCCAAGCTTATTTTTTGGTAAAATTATGTGATAAGATTGAAGTGGTTCTCTTGGAGAAATCCTTTGCGAAATTTCTTGGTGTTCTCGAGTAAAAATGGCTTCATCATTGTGGTTAAAAACCCTAATTAGGTATTAGAATAGTTGATTTTTTAAAATATTTTTTTCTGGATCTCTGAATTATTGATTATCTTTGTGTTGGCTTGCATTAAACAAAATTGGTGGCCTCTGGCCACGGACCCCCCCTGCCCCCCTCTGGCTACGCCCATGGACTTTAACGCAAGCTTAGTGATCTTCGACGTTCATCGGTCGATTCCAATATGCATTATTTTAAGATCCTTCTACTTTTTTCATAAGTCCATCTTTTGAAATAAGTCATAACAAGTACAATCAATTTACATAAGGACATTCTTGAGGTAATCATACTTTTAAGATATGACAAAAATTCATAAGGTATTTTAATGAATTTTGTTAGTTTTTTTTTGGTGTGTGGGCACTCGCTAAGATACGTGCACACAGTCTCTAGTAGTGTACAAATACATATATGTACCTACATACAAGTCAATTTGTATAAAATTTCGATTTTACTGCATCGATCATGTCTTTTTTAAGCTAGAGTGAGAAGATGCAAATAAGATTGCATCTTTTGACCATAGGTTAATTATGAATAACACTGGATAACAAGCGAATAACAGTAAATAACTCAATAATAATAAAATACATGTTGATCATAGCAAAAGAAGTTCTTTAAAGTAGCTTTTGCATCTCAATGGCATATTATGTGTAATCAAAACTTATTTTATAAATGGTGAGTTATTTGGATATTTTGTTTGTTTTCGCAGGGTGGGAGAGAACAAAAATCATACGAACAAACCAAGAACAACACATTTCTAAAGTTAATGATATTGAGGGGCCTAGAATCAAAGGAGTGTAAGTGACCATTTTGTCGATTTTGAGCTGAACATATCATAAAATTCTTCAGATTTCAAGCTTTTAGGAACTTTTTTAAGATTTTTTCTACGATGATTGGAAAAATTACAATAAATCATAGAAAATTAGATTGATTTTGAAGCTCCATACATTTTGTATGGGATGAAAAATTAGTCAAAAACTTTGAACCTCATTTACTCGGAAGTGGGTTTTTGTCACTTACACCCCTTTGCTTTAACCCCCTCATTTACTCCTCAACCTCGTTTTACGTCCACCGTTGGCTGAGCGAAAAATTTCTAACCCATATTTTTTTCACTCATTCAACGATGGACGACGTAAAATAACGGATGTACATATTGTGCTTACATTGTTCTCAATAATTAAATAATAGTTGACTCAGTAAATGTGCATTTAAAATATTTAGTCCTAAGATTGTTCTAATGTTGATAAAATTAGTCACTTCGGATTACACTAAAAGCATAATATTTATTAGTAGTTTTCCATCAAATTCAGATAAAACAACCTTTTTTTCAACTTTGATCATGTTTTCTTTATAATTCTATCATTTTTAGAGATAATACCTATATGTATATATTTTTCAGAATTTTAGGTTTTTACCTGAAGTTGCCGGCACATGACTCGAGCTCTTGCCCCACAATTCGAACTTTTGCCCCGCACCTTCAAAATATACCTATAGTTACGCCCCAAGACCGAATTCGATTCCATTGCATAATTCATTTTTCTTGATCAAAAACTAACATTTTGTCATAATTAATTCAAAATCAACAAAAAAAATAAAACGATGACAAAAAGGGGCGGTCGAAAACTGGTCTCTCTCGGTTTAGGTTCAAACACTTCGTTTGTATTCTCCTGTTATAAATTCATATGACAGAGTATTCTATTCAGAGTCGTATCAAGTTGTTGAAGGTAACTCGATCCCGTGTTCCGTAGAGCCTGCAGACCACCCCCGACGGAATTGCCATTCGGTCTATCATATATAGGAACCACCGCTAGGAATAGTTCTAGCGATTGGCAGACAAACGCACGTACGATGTACGCATGTACGAAGTGGTAGACGCGAAGGCCAGAACGATCATCCAAAAGAAGTAATGCATAATGAATGGACCGCGGCACCTCGGCAGTTGTATATACACGAGATCAATATAGACCACTTCACGACGAAATTCTATCTCTTTCGCTCTTTCAGAGAGTTTGAAAACAACAGGACCAGTACCCGTCAAATATGACAGGTGTTGGTCCTGTTGTTTTCTAATTTCCCGTAGGAGAGAAAGAGAGCGATTTCTTGATGACGTCACCGTGCAATGGAGTATTATCCGTGCAGTTGGAAATCGGAAATTTTGATACGTGAAAATCGATTTTTCTCCTAAATTGTGTGTTTGGCATACCCGAATAAAAAATACAGTAGGAAACCCGATCGTTGTATTGTAACAGTACTATTTAGAGCCATATATTTACAATAGACACCACTGTAAAAATAAAAATACAAAAACAATAAGATGTAATGTAGACACCATAACGTGACTTGTAAATAAGATTTTTACAATATATTATACAGGTTGTTAAGTATCATAACAATATAAAACATATTTTTCTCCATATATATATATACTAGACTGGGTCAACAAAGTCGATTTTTCGGAACAAAGCTTTTTCGATTCATTTTAGCGTCCCAAACAACTGTGCAAAATTTGGGAGCGATTAGTTGCTTCCCCGTATTCCGCATTGCGATTGAAATTTGTATGGAAATTAGTATGGGAAAACGCGCTTTTTTGCATTTTTCTCATAAATTGAAATTTTTCGTCTAAAACGATCTAACTAATGACGTTAATGTATAGCCTAGGATATGCAGAAAAACTTTGCCGAAGACCGCAAAGTGCTCTGACACTTGTGCAAAAAGTTATAACGTACAGATTGCCAGGTGGTGCTTAACATTTAACATGTAAAGGAATAACATCAATAATAAAATCTCAATTTTTGGCCTAAGTTACCAGGCGAATAACTTTTTTCGCAAGCGTCGGATCACTTTGCGGTCTTCGGCAAAGTTTTTCGGCATATCCTAGGCTATATTTTAACTTCATTAGTTACATGGTATTAGACAAAAAAATCAACTTATGAGTAAAATGCAAAAAAGTACGTTTTCCCATACTAACTTCCATACAAATTTCAATCGAAATGCGGAATACGGAGACGCAACCAATCGCTCTCAAATTTTGCACAGTTGTTTTGGACGCTAATATACATTGAAAAAGCTTTGTTCCGGGTTGATACGATCAAATTTAAAGTTTCTCCATACAACGTTGACCCACTCTAATATATACATATATATATATATATATATATATATATATATATATATATATATATATATATATATATATATATATATATATATATATATATATATATATATATATATATATATTTGCAAAACCGTATATTTTATTGTTAATGAATTATTCTAAATTCTGATACGTGGGTTAAATATACTGTACATTGTATGGTATATGAATGGTTTCAAACAATAAAATGTACCGTAAATAAATTGTATTCAATTTTAATTTCACTACTGGTTATACATTTAATCAAATGGTTTTGGAATGGTTTTCTTTTGTTATGTTGTATTGTTTTACATTACATACCATTACATTACAAACCATATAATGTTATATCGTCCCCTTAATGCTAGAACTAGGTAACTGGTTTTGCGAAATCGCGAGCAATTTGTTTACATCTGAACGTTCACCACAATAAACAAAAGTTTGTCGATTGAAACTACAAAAACACATAATGATGCTTCATTTAAGACCAACAAAGTGTTTGTTTTATAGCAGGATAAGTTTTACCAGCCATTTTTATCCGTAATTTCCAAAACGAGTTACCTAGTTCTTTGGTAATTCTCCAGAGCGTTTTGGATAACCCTTCATATATAGGATCGCTCACGTCTAAGTCTGAGTAGTCTCTAATTGCATTAAAAGTTGAATCTTAGGCTTCCATGTCCCACAGCCAGATAACCGGGTTTAACAAACTTAGCATTATTTGTGGCAACACTAATGTATTAGACCACTAATGTAGATGCATGAAGTGGGTGACGAGGTACATAAGCTTGCTTAACCGTTATTGCAATATTGAGGCTTTAGTTTGACCAAAGTTTGAAATACATAACAACTCATGAGAAAACTGTCAAGTTCGATTCACATATAAGTTAGGTTAAAAAGCAAACACGCAGACGAACCTATATTAGAAGTCATTTCAGTGTTCAGTCCAGTCCATATGTTAAAGATGGCTCTACGTCAAAGATAAAGTTTGTCAATCGCATTTGATTCGATTGTGGTCGAAGGGCAGGTTCACATGAGACTCCCCTAAATGAAAATACAGAAAGAATAGTGTTGAACTCATCCACTGATTTACGGTAATCTGACCTGTGTCTTTCCGGGTTGACCTACATTCATATTTCTCTCATGGCACTCTACATCAGAGTTGATGTACACGTACTGTAGTCCCTTGTACGGGAGCCACATCGCAAGCGGGACTGCAAGTTGTGTGCCTCATTTTTCTTAAGATGTGTCTCATGAGCTTCGTCTCATGCGCTGATTAAATCTGCAAATTTCACGACAAAAACTTCCTAAACGAACCAGAATCCTAAACAAATCAATCGGTTTGAAATTGTCTTAGTTATAGCGGCAAGTGCCCAAAATAGGTACACTTGCCCAAATGATTCAAGCCCCTATTAAAATAATAACAGATTCAGGTTATTTTTGGGTTATTTTACGATACAAAGTCAGTTATTATTTTCGTTCTTTTAGCGCTTATTCCGAACAAACCAATAAACAAATTCAGCCATTTAATTTAAATTAAAAAAATGTGATCTTATTTTGTTATTTCCCGCGATCACTTTGTATTAAAACCAAAAAATATTTATATAAAAATTAAATAAACAAAAAAAAGTTGACCAGATTGATAAAAAGGGGCGGTCAAAGCCTGGTTCTCTCTCGGTTTACACTTCGTTTCTATTCTGCATAAGCAATTCCGTATGACAGAGTATTTTTTTCAGAGTCGTATCGAGTTGTTGAAGGTAACTCGATCCCATGTCCCGTAGAGACCGCAGACCACCCCCGTCGATATCGACTCTCGGTTCAACATATATACGAACCGCTGCTAGAAATGGTTCTAGCGATTGATAGAGAAGAGCATCCAAGGAGTAATGCATATGATGGACCGCGGTACCACGGCAGTAACGATCGAGTTGAAGAATTTAGCGTACGAGCAGTGACACAGTTCAAACATCAGATAGGTTTCTTTCAAACTACAGTTCGGCACCAACATTTCAAAAAGGCGTAACTGCATTTACAACCAATGCCTTCTCACAAAGCTGTGGAGCGTATCCCATCCCTCTCGAGCAATCCACTAGCACAAATAGAAAGATAAAATCCTCCTCTTTTGATTAATGGATGTGAATTGCGTGAGATGAATGAAATAATTAGAATAACTAGCCACAGAAGTCCAATGTCGCGACTATTCATGTGACTAACATCTAGTTTGCCACGTCCGTACAGCGTCAGTAGCGGTCCTAGAAGTGTCAAATGAATTTTGTTTACCAAAACAAAAGATCCTCTACAAGATGGCATTGCTTGCAAAAGCAGTTACGCCCTTTTGAAATGTTGGTGCCGAGTTATGCAAAATTTTAACGTGAATATGTCCTGTGTAAATGACGTCATCTGTGCTAGAGCTTATAGTTTGTTTCTGCGCTATCACAGACAAACAGACGTAACACCATAACGCCGACATTTAATGTGATCAAGCACATCCAAATTTAATTTTATTTTTTTGCCAAATGTAAAGCAGCCCACAGTCACACCGACTGACGGTAGCGAAAAGGCAACACAACTGATATTTTCACTCGAATGAATTGTTTACAGCTGACTCGATGACAATAGAATTCTATATTTAAAATCTTTCGGTGATTGCTACAAAGGCATTGGTTAAATAAACCATTTGTGGCTGCTGCACAACGTTCGATAAGGTGTCCAAAATTGATGTTTTCGCTACGAATGCATTTCTTCGTTTTGTTAGGACAGCGCTTCCCAAACTGTGCGCCGCGGCGCCCTGGTGCGCCGCAAACTTTTCCCAGGTGCGCCGCAGAATTTTGGCTTTTGTGACGAAACCAAATAAAAACCAAACTCTTTATTTGTATTGCGGAACACCTTTATTTCTTTTTTCATTAGTAAAACTAGTGTCGCTCACATTTTTTTTTAATTTTTCCTGACTCTTCAATTGTTCCATAGGATTTCTGGTATCCTTTTAAACAAATCTATTGAAACCACATTTTTAAATTTCAATTTTTAAGCTTCAGCTTAGCTTTTGATTTTACTATAACTTGTCCAAAGTTTTTAATTTCAAGAACATTATTTACGTTCATTTCAGAATAATTACAAGGTCTTCAGAACAGCTTAGCGGCAGGCAGGTTTGCCGATCTGGTAGTGTGAAGAGCTAGCTTTGACCTTTTTGAAGCGGACTATTTCATCAATACTGCCGCAACCTCGCTGAACTCGAATAAGTTTGTTATGCACGGTTTCATCAATGGGGTTATATATGTCCAATCCAGGCCCAAAGGGTTAAGTTTAAATTTATGAAAATAAGTTCAATCAAAGCCCACCTGGCAGGTCTTTACAATCGCTTCATGTGTCCCAGTTTGCCGAAATTTTACAAATTAAATAAAAATGTTGCTTTGCAATTTCCGCAAAAACTTGAAACTTATGTCAAGTTCTGTGTAGTCATTTTCATTCAATAAGAATTCTTTAACTATTGCAAACGCTTTAGAATTTTTGGCAGAATTGTTGAAATTCAGCAGCTTGTTATACCTTTACATCTGAGTTTCTTCTTATTTTTAAAACTTCTATGATGGAACCAACATGATTTTTGAAATCTTACAAATATTTAAACTATCTTTGAGAAATTATTGCAAAAAAAATAGTTAGTTCTCCTAATATTGAATTATGAAAACATGATATAAGAGAAGTGTTTCACGATTTTGACTTGCACATTTTGCTCAAAAATTAAAAAAAAAGAATTTGTTTAAAAACTTTGGTGCGCCGCGACTTTTTTAGAAATGTCAAAGGGCGCCACAATAGCAAAAAGTTTGGGAACCTCTGTGTTAGGATGTTCCGATGATGATTAACCTGGGCTTGTTAGGGGAATATCTGTAAGTAAAAAAAAATTCGGAAGGATGTTCCGGTTCATTCAAATTTATATGACTTGTTATATAATTGAACTATTTATGTTAGGTAGACTTTTTGGTGTTTGTTGGACTCTTTAGAAAGTCGTTATTTCATGTTGAATTGTGTACACTGCTCATAACTGCATAACAATCACATTCGCAAAAGTAGGCATTGGAGAAAATGGAGTTTAAAGTTTGCAACACGAAACAAAAACACGGACGAAACAAAATTCCAAAAATTTGACAATAATTCAAAATTAATCCTTTTGCAATGAAATTTATTACAGCACTTCTAGTACGCTGAACGAATATAAAAAAAATAATCAGACCAAAATATGATTGATTGTACTCTATGAAGCCAGTGTGTATTTCCAGTGTGACTGTTATGCGGTACTTGATTCAATTTCAGCTTATATGAAATAAATAACACTAGTTTACAAAATAAAACGAAAGTCGTGAACTTCTGTCAACCATCAAATTTTTTGAAGTACAATTAAGCACTGATTTCCAAACCGTGCTTCAAAAAATTTTAAGTAGAGCAGTTTTTGAGTTTTAGCTCAATATCGAGTTTTACAACTTTTTAAAATATGAAATTTACTAAAATTCAAATATCTTGCATTTTGTTCAACCAATTTCAAATCTTTTTCCATAAATTAAAAGCTGAATACAATACCATTCGATCATCTGAATTCTGGTTTTGCGTCAGATTGATGAAATTCAAGATATTGGCGAGTTTTAGGGACGATCTTCTTTTTTATCTAGCTCGTTTATTTGGGGCTCAATCGCGTATAACGCTTTACGGAGCCGAAGATCTTTTTTTGTACTTAATAGTATACATTATACAGAGTAATAACTTATTGACGATAAGGTACACCGGGGCAAGTTGAAACGGTTGGGCAAGTTGAAACATGAAGTTTTGAAATAAATTTCAATACAATTTAGAAATTTTGCCTTCGCTAAAAGATTGTTTGAATCAAAAACTATGTGTTATGGCGATCAAACTGTTTATCATCATTAGAAAACATAATTTTAACCCGCTGTTTCATCTTGCCCCACCCGTTTCAACTTGCCCCGGTGTACCTTAGCTGTAAGAAATGGGTGGAAGCCAGGGTACTCGTGGCAGCTCGAGGTTAGAAGGTCACAGGATGGACAGGGTAAGGATTGGACCAAAGGTTTCACTGCAGCTCATCCGGGGGTGAATCGCATCTTGCTAGCGTATTCGGTGCCTTGGGACGATCTCCTTAAATTTTAGCCAAATTTCCAAAAATATATGAAGAAATGTATTTTTTTTTTCAATACGAAAAAAAACAATCTATAAATTCTTCCTCAACGTTTATTTGACATATCATATGTAGGCGAGTTACAGTAAAAAATTCAGCTCCATCGAAGCATTGATCTGGGAGAATGAGATGTGTGTAGTGAGCGAAGTTGCTTAAAAATAGAACAAAAATCGATTTCAAATCATCAACCCTGTATGGAAAGTTGAAAAAAATTCCGCTCTACTGTAAGGTACACCGGGGCAAGTTGAAACGGGTGGGGCAAGTTGAAACACGAAGTTTTGAAATAAATTTCAATACGATTTAGAAATTTTGCCTTCGCTAAAAGATTGTTTGAATCAAAAACTATGTGTTATGGCGATCAAACTGTTTATCATCATTAGAAAACATAATTCTAACCCGCTGTTTCATCTTGCCCCACCCGTTTCAACTTGCCCCGGTGTACAGGGGATGGCCAAAATGTTTGGGATAGGCAACTTTTTTTCTCCCACAAAAAAATTCAACATGTTGTAACTTTTAATAGAGTGCATCAAAAAATCTCAAATTTTGACTGTTTGTCAACCTATTATATGTGCATCATTGGTACAAATTTGGGCTCAATTGATTAATATTTCGCGAAGTTAGAACCGTTCAGGTAAAACACTATTATTTAGACAACTCATTTTTGAACTATCATATCTCGGAAACCAGTGAACCGAATTGAATGAATTTTTTAACGTTTATCAACGATATATTGATACCTAATACGACGTTATAAAATGTAATATTTTCTCACGGCGAATTAAGTTATACCGGATTGAAATTTTTACCCATATAGAGGAAAATAAGTCAAATTTACAATAACCCACAAAAATTACTAAATGTGTTCTTCCTTCAATCTAAATAGGCTCTAATATATCTGATTAGAGATAACTTGAGAACAGAAGTGGAAAATTTTTGGATATCAACACTAAAATTTATTGACATTGATTTAAATAAATAACATTTTTTCGAGAAAAATCAAAAAAGTGTCAACCCATGATAACTTTTTTCAACGTTTAAAAAGTACCGATGTTTTAATAGTTTGTGAAGCATTTACATATTGTTAGTGTACGTTCAAAATTTCATTCAATTCGGTTCACTGGTTTCCGAGATATGACACCTCAAAAATGAGTTGTCTGAAAAACAGTGTTTTACGCGAACAGTTCTAACTTTGCGTAATAATAATCAATTGAGCCCAAATTTGTACCAATGATGCACACATAATAGGTTGACAAACAGTCAAAATTTGAGATTTTTTGATGCGCTCTATGAAAAGTTATA
The DNA here is from genome assembly GCF_035046485.1 of Aedes albopictus. Lineage (NCBI taxonomy): Eukaryota > Metazoa > Arthropoda > Insecta > Diptera > Culicidae > Aedes > Aedes albopictus. Next base: position 478,693,184 of record NC_085137.1, on the reverse strand, counting down.
GCTTGTTGAACTTTTTTGTGAGAGAAAAAAAAAGTTGCCTATCCCAAACATTTTGGCCATCCCCTGTACCTTATTTTTTTTTCCTTCGCGTTTTCAAACTTAGGGCATGATTCTACACCAGCGCTTCCCAAACTGTGTGCCGTGGCGCCCTGGTGCGCCGCAAACTTTTCCCAGGTGCGCCGCAGAATTTTGGCTTTCGTAACGAAACAAAATAAAAAACAAACTCTTTATTTGTATTGCGGAACACCTTGATTTTTTTTTCATTAGTAAAACTAGTGTCGCTCACTTTTTTTTTAATCTTTCCTGACTCTTCAATTGTTCTATAGGATTTCTGGTATCCTTTTTAAACATATCTATTGAAACCACATTTTAAATTTCAAGTTTACAATTCTTAAGCTTCAGCTTAGCTTTTGATTTTACTATAACTTGTCCAAAGTTTTTAATTTCAAGAACATTATTTACGTTCTTTTCAGAATAATTACAAGGTCTTCAGAACAGCTTAGTGTGAAAAGCTAGCTTTGACTTTTTTGAAGCGGACTGTTTTATCAATACTGCCGCAACCTCGCTGAACTCGAATAAGTTTGTTATGCACGGTTTCATCAATGGGGTTATATATAGCCAATCCAGGCCCAAAGGGTTAAGTTGAAATTTATGAAAATAAGTTCAATCAAAGCCCACCTGGCAGGTCTTTACAATCTCTTCATGTGTCCCAGTTTTCCGAAATTGCTTTGCAATTTCTGCAAAAAGCTGAAGCTTATGTCAAGTTCTGTGTAGTCATTTTCATTCAATAAGAATTCTTTAACTATTGCAAACGCTTTAGAATTTTTGGCTGAATTGTTGAAATTCAGCAGCTTATTATACCTTTACATCTGAGTTTCCTCTTATCTTTAAAACTTCTATGATGGAACCAACATGGTTTTTGAAATCTTACAAATATTTAAACTATCTTTGCGAAATTATTTTAAAAAAATAGTTAGTTTTCCAAATATTGAATTATGAAAACATGATATAAGAGAAGTGTTTCACGATTTTGACTTGCACATTTTAAAGTAAAAGTTGCTCAAAAATTAAAAAAAAAAGAATTTGTTTAAACACTTTGGTGCGCCGCGACTTTTTTAGAAATGTCAAAGGGCGCCACGATAGCAAAAAGTTTGGGAACCTCTGTTCTACACCAAAAATAATCATCAGCTTACCGAGTTCAAAAATGCTGTAAACTAGTGTCACATTCATGAATATAAGCTAAGAAGACAGAACGACTTGGTATTTGTTTCACATTTTGCAGAACAAATTTAAAAAGTTCATTTGGGTGAATGAAAGTACTGATGATTGGGAGATGAGCATGAGCATGAGCATGAGATGACCGTATGCTACTCCGTTACTGACCAGAACAGTCAACATTGCACAGGGAACCAAATGGATGGAGCCTGGGTGTAGCTTTCCATCCTCAATGTGCAATTTTTAAGGGTTAAAACTTTATATTGTCAGTACCGGCGCCGGCCACGTCCTTACGGTCATCGGGGAAGGGAAGGAATGTTGGTGTGACATCCGTTGCTACTAGAGACCGTGTGTACCTCCGCATCCCCACGGTTGTCACAGGAAGGACGTTTGTTAGTGGGAAGGGAAGGGATAGAAAGTTACATAGATCTGGATTCACATTGGTAAGTGATGTGAGCTATGCAACCCTTGATATGATTTAGTCTTCCGCCAGCCGGCTGTATTTTATTGTATGTTTGTGTATTAAATTTAATTATATACCGGGAATGAATATTTTTTAAACCACGCTTATGTCGGATCAACTCGTAAAAACGCACGTTTTAAGCTTATCGTTTCTCAGTCAGAAATTGAACTGTATGCAATTCCGTTTAGTGTTACTGCCAATGCTGAAAAACCGAAACCCACGCCGTAGCTTTACGAGAAAACTGGACAACTAAACAACTAGAATCGCTGCTTTTGAGTTTCATCTATGTTCTTGTATTACTTTTTTTTCGCGTTCCCGTGTTAATAAGATTGCAGATAATAAAACAGTTGTACATATTTATTATTCGCGAATGTTCGCAACGTGTAATATAAGTTGAAGGTGTGATGAACAGAAATACATTATCGTGAATGTTCGAAAAAGAATTCGAAATTATGGAACTCGGCACAAATAAATCGACGCGGAAAACGTGGTCCACTTGTCACTGTATCGTACGCTAATCTTGACCTTTCTAAAGAAAGAGACACGGGTTTTGCTGGGGCCCCCATAATCCTCCTTAGATCCGGTCTTGCGCGCCAAGGGAGTGGGGTAGAGTGGATTGATTAAAGTTGATTGGTCTCTCAAAATCAAATGAATCCGGAATACATTGTATATTAACGCAGTTCATTTAATATAGGCAAATTTAATTGAAAACTACTGCAATGAAATGAAAAAAGTTGAATTTTGTCCAATTTGGGAGAACTTTAATCAATCCACTCCACTCACAAGTTGGCGCCTATGCATGTGTCTCTCCAGAAGTGTCGCAAAGAATTCTTTCACGAAATCTGGCATGAATTGCTTTACCAATTCCTCCGGGATTTTTCACAAATCATTTCAGAGATTGTTTGAGAAATTCGCCCAGGGATTACTTCAGAAATTATTCTGGATATGTGTTCAGAAATTTCTCTAGGCAATGGTTTGGAAAATCTATTGGAGACTCCTCTACCAAAAATTTCTTCGGAAAACCTTTTAAAAAATCTCTAATATTTTTCGAAAATTTGTCCGAATATTTGCTTGAACATTTTCTCACGAATTCTTTCAAAAAATCTTACATGGATTCATTCGGAAATTTTCTTCAGGGATTCCTCCTATTCTACAAATTCAACAAAGAATTCTTTCAGAGCACCTTGTATGATTTACTTCTGAAATTCCTTCATTTTTTTTCCAAAACCCTATCCATGAATTCTAGCAGAAATTCCTCTACGGATTCTTAAAAAAAATGTTCAGAGTCTTTTCCAGATATTTCTTTAAACATTTATACATATATTTCTCTAGAGGTTCCTTTAATGACTTCAGAAACTACTCCAGAGTTTTTCAGAAAGTGTTTCAAAAATACCTTAAAAAATTTGTAATTGTAATTTTAAATTGTAATTGGAAACTCTTCCAATGATTTCACCAGAAATTACCTTAGCAACTTCTAATATCTCCGGAAATTCATCCAAAAGTTTCGATAAAAATGATAGAAGAAAGTAATTGCAGTTCACTACAATCATTGAGCAAATTGAAAATAATTGGCTTAAATACCTCAACGGCAGTCGATCACAGGTAACACATGGCACTACTATCGCTTATGAGAAGTTTCTCCATGCAAAAAACGATACAATTTTGTTACAAATTGAAAAAAATCAGTCGGTATACAATCTAACATAGCCCAAACAATCATACATAAATGTAAATTTAATGATCTTAGAAAAAGAACTTTTTTGACTTTTGTCGCAAAATTTTGATTTCTGGCCCATAGTACTCTAGTAGGATGTTGGGGTCAATATGACCCAAATAGGCTCGTTGAACGTGTAATACGCCATCCTGGTGCGCCATGTGTAACATCTTAGGAGGGTTATGCATTCTCTCAAACGATCTTCCAAGGATTCATTACAAAAATTTCTCCGGGTTTTGCTTTAGAAAATGCTCCAGGGATTTTTTTTGAAAATTCTGTCAAAAAATCTTCCTTAGATTTATTTAGAAATTCCTCCAGGAACCCTTTAAAAAATGTGAGATCCATTCGGGAATTTTATGCAGGGATTTCTATGGAAGCTCCCCTAGGGGGGAGCTCCACAAATCTTTCAAGGGATTTTTTTTCTGAAAATCTCCCATTGCTTTTATTATAAATTCGACTGATAATTACTTCAGAAATATCTTCAGAAATTACCTACCTTGATACCTTGTTGGCTACAAAGTAACTTTACTCCAACGCCGAGCGTATAGTAGAGCACCATCTTCGTCGGTCTTGGGCGATGTTCCTCCAGTTTCCCCGAACGTGTAGGGATCGTAGATCTTCTTCAACCGCGTGCAGCCAGCGAGTTCGCGTCCGCCCACGAAGTCGCCCACCCTTTACCGGGTTCTCTGCTGAATATTGTTTTCGCTATTCTTTCTTCCGACATTCGGACTACGTGTCCAGCCCACTGAAGTCTGCCGTATTTTATACATTTCACAATATTCGCATCTTCGTACACTTGCTACAACTCGTGATTCATGCGTCTGCGCCACACTCCATTTTCTTGTTTCCCACCGAGAATTGTCCGCAGCACTTTGCGCTCAAAAACTCCAAAAGCTTTTCGGTCTACCTCCTTTAACGTCCACGCTTCGTGACCGTAGAGGGTAACCGGAAGAATCAGCGTCTTATACAGAGCGAATTTTGTTTGCGTTTGCAAGTTACGGGACCTAAGCTGGCTACGCAATCCGTAAAAGGCCCTATTCGCAGCTGCAATACGCCTTTTCACTTCACGGGAAACGTCATTGTCACATGTCACAAGTGTTCCAAGACAAACAAATTCTTCAACAACTTCAAACACTTCCCCATCAATCACAACCTCAGCACTATATATAGTTATTCATGAGTGCAATGTGCAAAAACTTAAAACAAAAGGGTAGTCAAATATGGTCCCTCAAGGCATGCAAGGACTTCGTTTTTTTTTCTATATTCATGCTATTATCTCTTGTTATATATATCTATCACACAGTATCTTTGGTATAGATTTGTGTCGAGTTGTAGTGAGGTAACTCAATCCCGTTCCCGGTAGAGACAGCAGACTACCCGAAGAAACTGGGGCCCTTAGCTCAATATATACAGAAAGGACTGCTGGAAATGATTCTAGCGATTGAATGAGAAACACATGCTCAATAAGAAGCTCATATAAAGGCAAGAAAGAACAGATTGAAACCAATGCGTAATGGAACAGTGACCCACAACAGATACTTAGACCAAAAATTGAATTGATTTTATGGTTCCACGTTGGAAAAACGTGCGTAAAAGCATACGTTGCCCCACTGAAGAATTTCTCGATTGACAAAAAGATATCTATACTTGGACGGGAATCAAACCTGACTCCGTGGCATTCAAAATATTACTAAAAGACTGTCATTGCTAGCCGCACGGCCACGAAACACTATGGTTCAAAGAAATTGAATTATGGCCAAATCTAATTTCAGAGCAGTAGCATAGCTTCTTTTGTACACTCCCGATCAAAAGTTTGGGGACACCCCCTCAAAACATGTCATTTTTTAGGCCCATATCTTCACTAATTTGCATCCGATTTCAAAACCCTAGGTCTCATTCAAAAGATAATAAGTCAAAGTAACTTCGAACATGATTTATGGGAAACTTTCAAAAATATTTATATGTAAACTTAACCCAAAGTTGCAAAATTTTCTAAAAAATGAATATAAACTTACGGCAGTTTCGCTGGAAATTGGGTCGACCAAATTTTATGAAGAGTGCGGTAATATAACCTATTCTCTATTAACTTTCAACTGCTTTTTGCAAACTTAGTTAAAAAAATCTAGGAAAAAAGTTATAAAGTAAATTAATTCTTGATGTCATCGACCAAAAGTTTGGGGTCAGCCCTCAATATGAAGTGTCGGACAAAAGTTTGGGGTCACTTTCAAAAGTGATTTGGTGATATCTTCGTTATTTATAGTTCAATTTTAATTCTTTTTGGCTCGTTTTGTAGATAATTATTTAAATTTACGTTTGATGTCTTTAATTCAACGTATTTAACGATTTTTATATATAAAAGTGTTACCACACTTCAAAAAATGAGGCAATTTTACGTAAAGTTTTAGTATATAAATTTTAACAAATATGTGTAGTTCAATGTCCATGCAGTAAGAACCATTCATTATGTTTCAAATAAGCCAAGAAGAACTAAAATTGAATGAAAATGACAAAGATATCAACAAATCACTTTTCCATGTTTTTGATAGTGACCCCAAACTTTTGGCCGATACATCATTTTAAGGGGTGACCCCAAACTTTTGGTCGATGACATCAAGAGTTAGTTTACTTAATAACTTTTTTGCTTGATTTTTTAAGCTTAGTTCGATAAACAGCAATGCTTATAGAAAATAGGTTATATTACCGTTCTCATAATTAAATTTGGTCGACCCAATTCACAGGCGCTACTGTAAATTTATATTCATTTTTTAGGAAATTTTGCAACTGTAGCTTATGTTTACAAACAAACATTTTTGAAAAAGTTTCATTAAAATCATGTTCAAAGTTTCTTTGACTTATTATCTTTTAATGAGACCTAGGGTTTTGAAATCGGACGCAAATTGTCGTACTCTTTTGAGGACTAACCTAGAATTTCCTGGTTTCTGTATGCGTCCTTTTTAAATTATTTTCCATTATTTGCTGGAGGAATTATTCCAAAAATTAGTGAAATAATAAAAAAAAATCATCAGGTAATCTTGGAGAAGTTCTTGGGTGCATCCCTGAAACGATGATTGAAGAATTTTTGAATTTTCCGAAGGAACTCCTGGATGAATTTTTGAAGAGAACCTGAGAGGAATTTCTGACGAAATCACTTCAGGAACTCCTGGAGCTCGTGGAAGAACTCCCGGAACAATCCTTGGAAGACTTCCTGGATAAATCCCTGAAGAAACACCTGGATGAAACCCTGGAGAAATTTCTACAGGCATGCCTGGAGGAAGCCCAGTAGAATCCCTGGAGAAATCACTGAAATAATTCCTGGGAAAATCTTGGCGTAATTATTGGAGGAATTCTTGGATGAGACCCATCAAGAATTCCTGGAGAAATTCCCAAAGAAATTTCTTGGATGAATTCTTCTTGGAGCAATCCCTGGAAGAATTCCTGGAGGAATTCCTGGAGAAATCTCCAGAGGAATTCTGGGAGGAATTGCTGGAGAAATTTCTGTAAAAATTCCCTTGAGAAAATCCAGGACGATTTCCTGGAAGAACCCTTACAGGAATGTCTGGGAACGTCCCTGGAGAAATCCCTGAATCTCTAGGGGAATTCTTGAAAGAATTGTTGGATGAATTTCTAGACGAATCTCCAGAGGAATTCTGAGTGATTTATATTTCTGTTGTTTTTCTTTTTCAAAAAAAAAAAACAAATAGATTGAAAAATTCCTGGAGGAATTTCTGGAGGAATGCCTGGAGAAATCTTTGAAGGAATACCTGAAGAAATCCCTGGGGGAACCCTTGAAGAAAAGTGTGGAGAAATCCCTGGAGCAACCTCTGGAGGAATTCCTGGAGGAATATCTCCTGGAAATATCAGGAAAAATTTCTGGAGAAATGCCTGGAGGAATCTCTACAGAAATCGGTGACTTAATTTCTTAAGGATTTCCAGGAGCAATTACTCGAGAAATTCCTGGAGGAGTTCCTGGAGAAATTTCTGGATAAAATATTGGAGGAATTCCTAGAGGTGTGGGAATTGCTGGAGGCAGCCATAGAATCTCTAGAGAAATTCTTGAAAAAATAAATGGTTGTGGTTGATGAATTTGTAGAGGAATCTCCAGAGGAATTCAGGGAGTATTCTATTTCTATTCTATTATTTCTATTATTTTTCTATTTCTGAAAAAAAAATACTTGAGAATCCCTAGAAAATTCCTAAAGTTATTCCTGGAGAATTCCCCGAACGAATTTCTGAAGAAATCCCTAGAGGATTTGATGGAAGAATCCTAAGAGGAACTGCTGGAGGGTTTCCCGGAGGAATCTTCGAAGGAAAATTCCTGGAGAAAATCGTCGAGAAATCCATGGCGGAATCCCTGAAGCAATTCATGAAGGAATCCCAGGGGAAATCCCTGAAAAATTCCTGAGGGTATTCTTGGAGAATTCCCTGGAAGAATTCCTGAAAAAATCCTCAATAGATTTTCTGTCCAATTATTACGTAAGGAATATTTTGTAATTTTTTGGCAAACACCCCCCAACCCCCCTTATAAGATTTTTTGTATGAAAACACAAATATTCTTGTATGGCGCGTAAGATTTCTCAAACCCCCCCCCCCCTTAAACCCTTACGTAATTAATGGACAGTCCCTGACATAATTTATGAAGAATGTCCAGGAGCAATTCTTGGATCAATTCCTAGAAAAGTTGCTGAAGAAGTTTCCGGCTTAATTCCTGTATAAAATCCTAGAGGAATGTCTGGAGGAGTTCCTGGAGTTTTTCCTTTGGCTATTGCCGGAGGAATCCTTGGAGGAATTCCTGGAAGAATCTCTGGAGAAATTCTTGCAACATTTAATGAATGAATTTGTGGAAGAATCTCTAGAGGCACTCTGGGAGAAATTTCTGAAAAAAATCCCCTGGAAAATTTCTGAAGGCATTTTTAGAGAAATTTTTGGAGGAATCCCTGGAGAATTCCTCGAATCAATTTCTGAAGGAATTCTTGGAGAAATTCGTGGAGAAATTCCTGGAAAAAATCCTGAAGAAGTTCCTGGTGAAATTTTTTATGAATGCCTGGAGGACACCCTGCAGCAATTCCTGGAGGAAAATCTGGAAGAATTCCAGAAAAATCCTTGGAGGAATCCCTCGAAGTATTCCTGAATAAATTTCTGTAGAAATTCCTAGTGGAATTCTTGGAAGAATCCCGGAAGCAATTACTGGAGGATTTCTTGAAGGAATCCTTGGAAAAAAAAATCTTGTAGGAATTCTTGAAGGAATGCCTGGAGGATATTCTAGAGGAATTCCTGTAGGAATTCCTAAAGGAATCTCCAAAGAAACTCCAAGATTTAATTCCTGAAAAAATCGGAGATGGAATTCTTGGAGAAGGAATCCAGGAAGGAAGCAATTTCAAGAGGAATTTCTAAGGGAATCCCGAAACAGTTCGCGGAGGAAGCACTGAATAAATTCCTGGATGAGTTCCTTGAAGAATACAAGGAGGAATTCCTGAAGGAATCCTAAGATGAGTTTCTGGGAGAATCTTTGGAGGAAATTTTTAAAATAAATTGTTCCAGAAAGAATCACAGAAGAAATTCCCGAGTTAAGCCCTGCAGAAATTCCCAGAGGAATCCCTGAAATAATTCCTGGAGGAATCTTTGAAGATATTCGTGGAGGAATCCTTTGAGCGATTCCTGGAGGAATCCCAGGAAGAAATTGTAGATGGATTAAATCGAGAAATCCTGAAGGAATTCTAAGAAGGGATCGTGGAGGAACTCTTTGAGGAATCCCTGTAGTAGTTCCTGAAGGAGGAGTTCCTGAAGAAACCCCAGGAGGAATCCCGGGAGCAATTCCTAGAGGCATTCCTAAAGGAATCCCCAAACATTTCCTGGAGAAAATACTGGAACAATTGCTGGAGGAGTTCCTGAAAGAATTGAAAGAGGAACTCCTGACGGAATTCTAAATAGTGCTCCTGGGGTAATTTTAAAAATAATCCCTGAAGTTGTTCCTGAAACTCAAGTAACACACATGTTATATAAAGTTACGACAGCGCAAGTTTTGGTTGTATAGAAGTTTATTTTACGTTATTTCAACACAACGTTAGAATTACGTAAAATAAACTTCTATACAACCAAAACTTGCGCTGTCGTAACTCTATTATAACATGTGTGTTGCTTGGGAAGAAACACAGAAGTAATTTCCGAATGAACTCTTGAAGGATAACCTAGTGGAATTCCTGAAACAATCGCATGAGGAGTTCTTTAGGAAATCCAGGAAACCTATTTTAGAAAAAAATATGAAGGAATCCCGTCTGCAATAATTTGTGAACGTATCAATGTTGGAATCATTGCAATGCATTGGATGGACTCCCAAAAGAATGTTTTGTACAATGTTTTAAGGAACTTCTGGATTAGTTTTGAGCTAATCTATGGTAAAATTTGCTGTAAGGGTTTCTGAAATATATTCCTGCTGAAATACTTTCCAGATATCCAGATTGAATTATTGGGGCGATCTCCAGTGGAATTCTTGAAGGAATGTATGGAGAAATCCCTGAAGAAATCTCTGAAGGAACAGTTGCAGAAATACCTAAAAGAATTTCTGTTGACATTCCTTTGGGAATCCGTGGAGAAATTCCTGGAAGAATCCTTGAAAAAAAAGCACTGGAACAATCACTGGAGGAACCTCTAAAGATATCCCAGAAGAAATTCCCGGAGGAATACCTGGTGAAAGACATAAAAGGAATTCTTGAAAATCTTTCTGCAACAATCCACGATGGAATCACTGAAGAATTCTTGACGATGCATCTTTGTAGAAGTATATGTAAAAATTTCTAAAGGAATCGTGGGAGGAATTCTTGAAGCATTTCTTGGAACAAACGCTGAAACAATCACTATCTGAACCCTGCAAGATGCCCATTGGAAGAATCCTGTGGAATTGGACGAAACTCTTGGAGAAGTTTCTGAATTTACTTAAGATGTCCTTGATATTAAGAATTGTAAAGAAATCCCAGGCTCTTAGCATGACGTTTGTATGAATTGAATACTGATGAAAATTCTTGTAGCAGTAAGAGTAGCACATAACTGCACTCTATAGCAGCATATGGTTCTACAAAGTCCTTCTTTTTCCCTACCGTAACTTGTTCCGGCATATCTGGAAAATTTGGCATTCTGTTTTTGTAGGGAATCGCGCCACTTGGGCGGTGGCTTCTATATTCGTCTGTTTTCCACTATAACTCAGTCAAATTTGAACCAATTGACTCAACTTTTTGAATGTGGTGAGATAGGTATAGTCTCTACCCGTGTACGACATTTCAAGTCGATTGGTTCAAAATTGACTGAGTTATAGTGGAAAACAGACGAATATAGAAGCCACCGCCCAAGAGGCGCGATACCCTATTCCATGAATAAACATCACAAAATTAAGCTATTCAACCAAGCTTGTTATTTGGAAAAAATATATGATAAGATTAAAGTGCTTCTCTTACCCTCTTCGAATGAGTGTAGTTAATCACAGTTGTACCTTTTGATTCCGCCCTATTTTACTTATCCTTTGGGCGGAACTGAAAGGTGCAAATATGTTTACACTCATTTGAAGAAAATAAAGACACTTATGCAATACTATCCCCAACGGCGAATGGCATTCGGATTGAATCAAGAAAAATCACAAAACACAACCTTCATTTTCAAATGTAGTTTTATTTCTCAGTAGTACTGGTCTTTATTGGGGCTGCTGGTGTTCCTGCGCTACTGTTGTTGTTGTTGTTGGAGATATATGTTGGTTTGTAGCTACCCTTTTATTGCATCAGAGGATTTTTCTACGTTCCCATACCTGCCATCTGAGGCTGGTATTTCTTTTTTTCTTCATTTTTGCAGGAATGTATGGGTTTGTTATTATTGTTGTTCGAAAAAGAGAACTATTCAAGTTGCTTTTGTTTTGTGTGTTCTGTGTCAACTGTTTGAAATATTGTTATGCAGTGAAGTAGCAATTTTGTTTCTGGTGAGAATGTAAGTTTATTGTAGGTGAAAATCGATTATTTCATTGTTCTGGATTTGTTCATAATATGATGTATTGATTGATCTTTTTCTGTCAACATTGAGTACTCAAATCATATAACTCTTCACTGATTATGTAATACTTATTTTTTAATATTTTATGTTTGATGTTTTTCATGTCTGAATACAAATTATAAAGCTGTTTTTCTATACATAACAGTTTTGAGTATTGTTTTCATAATTTCAATTTCCAGAATGATCTTGCATGATTTGTTTTTAAATACCGTTGCCTAACTTTGCAGGTTTCTGTTTGGATTAAATATGACGATAACATTTTTGTTTCGGAATATCATGAAATATTTATGATTTTACTATACACAAACGCTTCAATGCTTCCATCTCGCACTTCCAATTCGTTCCGTTCTTGCTAATTACTCGTTCTATTTCAAACATGCAACTCTCTCGAATCCTAATCTAAATCTAACTCGCAAGCACTTGCATTTGCGGCACCACAGAACTCGAAGGCCAACAGCAATTAGATAACCAAAAAGTGCGTTGCAAAGCGTATTCAAAACACAAATTGCCAGTAGAAAATAAATGCCTTTTTATTCGTTTTACAAATCTTCCTGCTCCAACGTTTTCCCCTTGGAATGCTAATGTTTGATTACATAGAGGTGGATTGCACACAGCGTCAAAGACCCGGCCGACCGTTTTCCTTTAGTTTTGGTCCTAGAAAGACCCTGGGAAACTTTTCAGCATGCATCTGTTTGTGTCTCTTGCATTTCATAAAAATACCTCTTTCGCCTTTACAAATTTAGTCTAGTATGTACAGAAACAGCTATATGCTCCCAATCAGCTATTGTTTGAGAATACACAAGGATTGCGTGCAATATTGTTGGATCGCTTCTGCCTTCGAGGAAATAATTCTCTTTTTGGTAGTGATGAAGTTAAAAAATGAGCATTGTTTTTAGTACTACACCATTCTAGCACCACTAATAAATAGATTGATAATGAAAGTTGATCGACAATGGCACAATGATTGCAGAAAATGAAGAGTGCTAGTACGCAACTATCCCTATTGATTTTGATGAGTTGTGATAATTAATTGTATGATTCAATCGAACAACTTTTATTCATGGAAGAATCTTTTGCTCTCTTTCCTTCTAAATGATCGAACTCGTAAATCTCGTTCCCTTGTAGATTGATAAACCTCAGAAATGATTGATAGCGAAGAGAGAAAGATTGGAAAGTTTTCTATAAACGTGAGTAGCGCCAAGCGCGTATTTTCTTTGAATTCTATGCTCTGCCTTTTTCTTTACTCGTTAAATGCTCCATTTTCAAAAGGAAACTAGGTATATACGCCAAAAATTACTTTTCTTCTTTTTATGCACGAATGAGATTACAATACTCTTTGGTTCAATGGTACTCTTGTGTGTAACTTTTCTCGCTGCCAGACTTCGGTTATCCTGCCGCTGATTTACTCTATGTAGATGTCCTCGATTGGATATGCAGTTTCTATGAATTTCTGATAGAACCGTTGAAATGCCCTCCTAGAAAAAAAAAAGAGAAACGTGTGCCTCATTAGGAC
>NC_085137.1:478654751-478679751 GCF_035046485.1 Aedes albopictus | reverse complement strand
CCTTCCTCTGCTTGTATGGGTCATATGAATAGGAACCCCTGTAAAGATTGGGAGTGATTTGCCATTAGAGGCTTCATGCTTTATGTATCTTTATTTGAATATGAAGGGTCAGAATGCCGTTGGTAATGGTACGGTTCCATATTCATCCTATTCGAAAACAAGCGGTTACGGTACTATGTTCACTTTTAATACAAATACAATAATAAGAATACATATAATGCTTTTGGGCTCTCTCATTTCTTTTGCATATACACAGAAAGCCGCTTCTCTACGACACAACTTACTAACAACAGTTTACTCAAAAATACACATACTCAGAGCGTCTAGGTCACTTGTTTATAAAGTTACTCAATAACTCATTAACACATTCATTCAAAGCAGTCACTCAAATACCCATCAACCCATTAATAAACCAACTCACTTATCAAATCACTCGCTTATCATCTTGCTCATTTACTCATCAACCCACACATTTACAAAATCTCGCTCACCAAGTCACTCACTTACTCTTCAATTCACTTACTCGGTTGATCTCTCATTATTTGATATATTGATTGCTTGTTCAGTACCTCCAGCAGTTCGTCTTCGATTTGGGTTTAACCCAAAAGTGTTCATTTTGTTTTCTAAATAGGCGATAACTAAGCCGATCACTTACCGACACACTAATTCAATCAAATTATTGGAATAACATATTGAAATAAAAAAGTGAAACTCATCAACTCACTTACCAACAATATTTTAAGCTTGCTTAAATTCTGAAAATTTTCACATACACCAGTCATTCAATTCAGCAACCTCTTTGTCATTATATTGGATCGGCTTCGTCATGCTTTACGACATTTGAGCCTCTTAATTAAGTTAAAATGTTTATGTTTGGTTTATGAGCTCAACACGCATTGCAGCAATATTTGAGTTTAGATTGAAACTGCAAGTTGCGAAGATATAACAGTTTTTGTTTAACTGAAAAACAAGTTTGGTTCCAGCTGGAGCGTAATGCCAACATAAAAGAAGAGTTTATACCATGCAGTATTGAAATAGCCATGCTATAAGGTGAAGTAAGTTACTAGAAATGCTTAATGTATCGGTTTTACGTAGAAATTTTATAGTGGGACTGTTATGCGTAGAATTTCAGTTATGGGACAGACATGCGTAGAAATTCAACAGTGGGACAATTTGACTTGACATGCTTTTTATTGAGTCTTCGAACAAAGTATGTTATTTTTTAATGTTATATGAAAATATACGTATAAATAGAGTGCCTGGTGCAAAAAAGTCAAAATCGTCAAAAAGTAACATGGGACAACTATGCTTATAACGGCAGTATACTCAAGATCAAGTTTACCCAACACATCTCTAATGTCTTCCTTTTCTGGTTTCCCTCGGGCCCTGAGGGATGCACATAAATCGGATCTGGCAATACCGTATTCGGGACATTCCCACACAACATGGTTGATATCTTGATAGCCTGCACCACAGCTACAACGATTGCTATCTGTGAGCCCTATTCGATAGAAATGCGAGCCCAGAGAGTAGTGATTGGACATAAGTCGACACATTATCTTGATAAAATCTCGACCCATATCCAACCCCTTGAACCACGCCGTCTTCGATACCTGTGGGAGAATTGAGTGTAACCACCTGCCCAACTCTCCTGCATCCCATTTTTGTTGCCAACTAACCAAGGCATGCTGACGAGCAATCGAAAAAAATTCATTGAAAGCGATATGACGGTCATAAATATCGCCTTCCATAGCGCCCACTTGGCGAGTGAGTCCGCTTTCTCATTGCCCGGAATCGAGCAATGTGAAGGGACCCAAACCAAAGTGATGTTATATGCTTGATGCGATAAAGCACTCAGAATTGATCGAATTTCGCTCAGGAAATACGGGGAGTGCTTCACCGGCCTCATTGAGCGAATAGCCTCAATTGAGCTGAGACTATCCGTAAAAATGAAATATTGATCAGAGGGAAGAGAGGCAATTCGCTCTAATGCGTAGTGTATAGCCGCCAATTCTGCGATGTATACTGAGCAAGGACTTTGAAGTTTATGGGCGGCGCTATGAAGCTCATTAAATACACCAAATCCAGTGGAATCATTTGTTTTTGACCCGTCAGTGAAAAACCTTCTGTCGCACCTGACTTGGCCAAACTTGTTTGCAAAAATTTTTGGGATGTGCTCCGATCGGAGCGGATCTGGAATTCCACGGATTTCTTGCAACATGGACAGATCAAAAACTATAGTGGAATTGGAGAAGTCTGGGAAGCAATCACGGTTGAGAACATTCGAAGAAGGATGAACCTCCAGAGTCATGTACGAGTAGTACACTGTCATAAACTTTGTTTGATGAATTCGTTCGATCAGCTTCTCAAAGTTTTCAATTACCAATGGATTCAGCACCTCACAGCGGATGAGGAACCTTAACGACAGTTCCACGAAACGATCTGATAAAGGGAGTACTGCTGCTAGTACCTCCAAACTCATTGTGTGCGTCGAGTTCATGCAGCCTAACGCGATCCGAAGACAGCGATACTGGATACGCTCTAGCTTCAGTATGTGTGTTTTCGCGGCGGACTGAAAGCAAAAGCTACCGTATTCGAGAACCGACAGTATCGTTGTACGATAAAGCTTTATCAGATCTTCCGGGTGGGCTCACCACCATGTTCCGGTAAGTGTACGCATGAAGTTGATTCGTTGTTGGCACTTCTGATACAGATAACACTAGTTTACAGCATTTTTGAACTCGGTAAGCTGATGATCATTTTTGGTGTAGAATCATGCCCTGAGTTCGAAAACGCGAAAGAAAAAAATTACAGTGGAGCGGAAATTTTTTCGACTTTCCATACAAGGTTGATGATTTGAAATCGATTTTTGTTCTATTTTTAAGCAAAGTCGCTCACTTCAAACATCGCATTCTCCGTAATCAATGCTCCGATTGAGCTGAAATTTTTACTGTAACTCGCCTACATATGATATGTCAAATAAACGTCGAGAAAGAATTTTTAAGTTGTTTTTTTTTTATTAATGAAAAAAATACATTTCTTCAAAAAATTTTGGGAATTTTGCTAAAATTTAAGAAGATCGTCCTTAAAACTCGCCAATATCTTAAATTTCATCAATCTGACGCAAAACCTGTATTGAGATGATCGAATGGTATTGTATTCAGCTTTTAATTTATGGAAAAAGATTTAAAATTGGTTGAACAAAACGCAATATTTTTGAATTTTAGTAAATTACATATTTTGAAAAGTTGCAAAACTCGATATTGAGCTAAAACTCAAAAACTGTTCTACTTAAAATTTTTTGAAGATCGGTTCCGAAATCAGCACTAAATTGTGCTTCAAAAATTTTGATCGTTGACAGAAGTTCACGACTTTCGTTTTATTTTGTAAACTTGTGTAATTAATGTGCTTTCCCCAGGTGCCTTTAGAGTCGAACCAGACCCCCAGATACATATGTGAAAGACTTTGAGTGAGTTCCCTACCCAAAAATTGAAGCTCTAGATCTGCTGGATCACGCTTCCTAGAAAAGACAACTAACTCAGTTTCTCCGGAGAGAATTCGATACCCAGCTTTACAGCCCAAGCAGACAAATTGTCTAAGGTATCTTGCAGTGGTCCTTGCAGATCTTCCGCCTCTGGTCCGGTGATAGAAACCACGGCGTCGTCCGCAAGCTGTCGTAGCGTGCAATTTTCCACGAGACATTCGTCGATATCTCTGACGTAAAAATTGTAAAGAAGGGGGCTTAAGCATGAGCCCTGGGGGAGACCCATGTAACTAATTCGTGAAGTTGCCGAGGTTCCATGAGAGAAAAACATGTGCTTCTCAGACAACAAGTTGTACAAATAGTTGTTTAAAATCGGAGAAAGCCCACACTCGTGGAGTTTGTCTGAAAGGACATCAACGCAACCGGCATCAAAAGCCCCCTTAATATCCAGAAATACTGAGCCCATTTGCTCTTTTTGAGCGTAGGCCAGTTGAATTTCTGTAGAAAGCAGCACCAGACAATCGCTCGTTCCCTTGCCTCTGCGGAAACCGAATTGAGTATCTGAAAGAAGGCCATTCGATTCAACCCATTTGTCAAGCCGATGGAGAATCATCTTCTCTAGCAGCTTCCGTAAGCACGACAACATCGCAATTGGACGGTACGAGTTGTGATCCGACGCGGGCTTCCCGGGCTTTTGAATGGCAATAACCCTCACTCGTCTCCAGTCATCCGGAACAGTGTTGCTCTCCAAGAATAGATTGAATAAATTTAACAAGCGCCTCTTTGCGACGTCTGGGAGGTTTTTAAGCAAGTTGAACTTAATTCTATCCATTCCTGGGGCAGAGTTGTTACATGACAGAAGCGCGAGTGAGAATTCTAGCATCGAAAAGGGTGAATCCATCGCATTCCTTTCGGGTGGATAACGACGAAAATTCGCTTGTACTTGAACCGAATCCGGACAGACTTTCTTTGCGAAATCGAAAATCCATCGAGGCGAGCTTTCTCGATCCTCATTAACCGATACCGCGTTGCGCATTCTCCTTCCGACCGTCCAGAGAGTTCGCATTGACGTCTCCCGCGATAAACCGTTGACGAAATTCCTCCAATAACCACGTTTCTTCGCCTTCACGAGGTTCGCGAACTTATGGTCGAGAGAGGAATACCACTCGTAGTTCTCCCGTGTACCTCGCTTCCGATATGTTTTAAACGCGGCGGATCTTTCGCGATAGGCTCCGGTACATTCCTCATCCCACCACAATGTGGGGGTTCTTCGCCGTATCGAAGTTCCCGGAACCGGTCTACGCTGCGCTTGTAGAGCACTTTCGACGATTAACCCGGACAAGTATTGGTACTCTTCCTGCGGTGGAAGAACGTCAACCGACTGCTCGCCCTCTGAGACCAATTCAGCATATTTACCCCAGTCAATATGCTTCGTGAGGTCATACGCGACGTCGATCTGGCGAGCCTGACACGAATCATTTGTGACTGAAATTTTGATCGGCAGATGATCACTACCATGGGGATCCTGAATTACCTTCCACGTGCAATCCAATGATAGTGAATTCGAACATATTGAGAGGTCTAACATACTTGGAGGATCTGGAGGTTTAATTCGCGTTGCTTCCCCGGAGTTCAAAATTGTCAAATTGAAAGAGTCACAGAGGTCATATATCAGGGTTGCGCGATTGTCATCCTTCGGAGACCCCCAGGCTGTTCCGTGTGCATTAAAATCTCCTAGGATCAACCAAGGCGCCAGAGATGGCATGCTCCTCAGTGCGAAACGTGAGAAGAGAAAACATACACTCTACACACGACTTTCAACGAGAGCGAGGGTGAACTACGCAACTTTTTTCACACACAAACCAGCCGCTCACTCTCTGACATCGATCAGCGGCACACTCAAAATGAGTGCTCAAACAAATGATAGAACAAGCATGTTTTTCAGTTTCTGCGTGCACATTTTGTGCGCACAGAAAATGTGCACACAAAAATTCGTTGAGTGCGCACTCAGTCGTGCTTCCAGTGCAATACTGTGTGTACCACAGGGAGTATGAAAGTACTATTACGCCGTCTAGTAGCAAATGCATCTGCTTTTCTAAGATATCACATAAATCACAGACAAATAGATATGTGACACTAACGAAATTTCAATCTCATATATCTCATGATCCTGATTACTTAGAGAGTTGGTGTCTTCGGCAAAGTTGTTTGGCTGTTCAAGGACTAATCGATAAAAAAATTTAAGATTCAAAATTCCACCGCTAGGCGGTGCTAGTGAGTTAACAAATTTTATTTTTCATATATATCAGGAAAATTTGCAAAAAACTGCAACTAGCGCCGCCTAGCTGCAGAAACTTGAACCAAACGGTAATTATTCTGAAAGCCCATGATCTACTAAACAATATTGCCGAAGACACCATCTTTCTACAAAATCAGGATGCTGAGATATGCGAAATTTAAAATTTGTTTGCTCTCTAGCGCCGCCTAGCGGTAGAGTTTTGAATCTCAAGCCTCATTATCGGTTAGTCCTTGACCAGCCAAACAACTTTGCCGAAGACACCAACTCTCTAAGTAATCAGGATCATGAGATATATGAGATTGAAATTTCGTTAGTGTCACATATCCATTTGTCTGTGATTTATGTGATATCTTAGACAAGCAGATGCAACACTGACAAAATTTCCATCCAATATATCTCAGGATCCTGATTACTTACACGCTAAGGTCAGTTTACCTATTTTTCTAAAATATGGGTAAATTTTACTCAAATTTGCGTAAACTTTACGCAAATATGGGTAAATAAAACTCATATTTTGCAAAAGTGCACATTCGCATTTATGGGTAATATTTACCCATATTTGGGTTACAATTAGATACACATTACCCATATTTGAGTCTTATTTACCTATATTTGAGTATCATTTACGCATATTTGCGATTGTGCACTTTTTGGAAAAAAGGTAAACTGACCTCAGCGTGTAGAGAGTTGGTTTCTTCGACAAAGTAGTTCAGCTGGTCATGGGCTTTCACAATATGGGCCGTATGATTCGTGGTTTCACCGCTAGGCGGCGCAAGAGAGCGTACAAATTTTACATTTCACATATCTCAGTACTCTGATTCTTTAGAATGATGGTGTCTTCGGCAAAATTGTTTGGTATATCAAGGGCTTTCAGAATAATTACCGTTTGGTTCAAGTTTCTGCAGCTAGGCGGCGCTAGTTGCAATTTTTTGCAAATTTTCCTGATATATATGAAAAACAAAATTTGCTAACTCACTAGCACCGCCTAGCGGTGGAATTTTGAATCTTAAGTTTTATTATCGGTTAGTCCTTGACCAGCCAAACAACTTTGCCGAAGACACCAACTCTCTATGTAATCAGGATCATGAGATATATGAGATTGAAATTTCGTTGCAATTTTTTGCAAATTTTCCTGATATATTTGAAAACAAAATTTGTTAGCTCACTAGCACAGCCTTTTGGTGGAATTTGGAACCACAATATCCATCAACTGTAAGTTCTTGACCAGCTTAAGACGTATGCTTGTCTCTGATATCACAGGATTTGATACCCCTGGTTTTGGACTCACTGGCATGCTTTCGGTTCACCAAATGCTCAAACAACACTGACCCCTTTGAACACACTGCGTGTGCACTGAGTTCTGTTTTTTCGGCGTGCGCGCAAAAATTGCGCACTGGGATTATGATCTGCGGGCTCTCATTGCTCTCACGCAGCACTCTAATCACCCGCACAAAAACTCTGCGTGAGAGAAACTATGTACATTTTATTGTGCGTTTTTTCTCTTTCTCTTTTGTAAGAAAAACGAAAGTGAGAAGTTCAGTGAAAGATGAGCGTAAATGGGCACAGTTTCTGCGTGACATGCCATCCCTGCAAGGCGCAGGCATAGCACAGCATATTTCCGCAAGATCTCTTCGAGATACTCTTGAACTAGGCGGTATATGAACACTGGCTACGCTGAAACTTTTTCCTTGTATAGTAACATGACATGCAACTATTTCAGTGCAGTTCATCGGGGGGAAATCAATTCTATAAAAGGAATGGAGCTTATTGATCCCCAAGATCACCCCTCCATATCCATCCCCTCGATCACGACGAATAATATTAAAATTGTGGAAAGAAATGTCTTTATCGGAAGTTAACCATGTTTCACTAAGGGCAAATATGTCACAACGAATCTATGACATTTCGTCGAAAGACATTTGGTCGAATGACGTTTGGTCGAATGACATTTGGTCGAAAGTACATTTGGTCGAACGGACGTTTGGTCGAATGGACATTTGGCCGAAACCCATATTATGTAGTAGGAAACATATGACATTTAGTCGAACGGACAATTCGTCGAATGGACATCTGGCCGAAATCCACTAAGTGATGAAAAGACACTAGATAAGTCAATGACAAAAACCGCTAGATAAGAGTTATGTGCTTAGCAGGTAGTACAGTCCGCGCACTGTTGTCTTTCCGACTTCAGCTTGAGGTACGTTCCGAATACCCAATAGAGAGGTGCGCTCCTTGAGTGCCATGTAGGCAGAGCAGACCCGTTAAGGAAGCCTGCATAAAACCTTCAACTACCAGAAAAAGCAAAAGAGAAAACTGATTGATTTATCGGCAACAGACCAGGCAACGATTGGAAAATCAAATCTTGGAAAGTGAGAACTTTAATTCAACCCACAAGTCTTGCGCACCTGGCTCGTGAACTGCAGAATGTCGACGTCAATGTGGCTACTATTCGCAGATCAGCGTAAAAAAAACTTTCGTTGAACCTGTCATTGGGGCCGGGGCCCGTGGCGTAGTTGGTCACACGTTCGCTTCATATGCGGATGGTCATGGGTTTGATTCCCAGCCCCGGCACTTGCAATTTTTCGTCAGTTGCTTTTCCCCCGAGAGCAACTGACACTGACCCTCTTCTGAGCCCCATGGCTCAAACGAACCCGGATACCTGGACATCGGCGAACTGCTACTCATAATGGACCCCCAATCGGACTGGAAAGGAACAACGGCCATCCATCATCATCCTTGTCTTGTGCTCATCATTCTACGGTATAAAGTAGAAAAGTGAAAGCAGCAGAAAGGCAACCAGTTCGATAAAGTAGAATAGAATCTAGACGCTGTACAAAATGTAAGTGCAGCTGTCAATTGAAATTGCTCACGTAGTGCCCCAGTGGACAATAGAGCTGTAAATTAGGTTAAGTGATTAAGAATAAAAAAAAAAAAACCTGTCATTGGAAAACTTTCATTCCGTTGCCAATATGCTCTGCGGCTTGTAGCATTCGCTGTTAAAGCAATGCAAATCAGCAGTACCTATTTACTTCGTAGGTGAGAATGTCCGATAATACACCTAGCGATACCTGAGTGATGATACTTGCATGCAGATTGATACTACCATAAGAAGATAACATGAAAATAGTGACGCATTTAAACGCGTTCAAGTTTAAACTTGGCAAACTGCGATCAGAAATATTTGAAAATTCTTCAGTTGGAACGTGAGCGAGCTCTAAACGCAGATACATTATTACATTCGCAAAATACCTGCATGATACCCTGGTATCCTCAAAACTGAAATGATTATATATCCGACATTTTTTCAAAGATTATCATGGGATTCGATTCAAAAACTCATCTTTTTTTTGGGATCATATCCGAGTTAACCGGATTGATTACCGTATTTTTCGGAAAATCCGGATTTTCAGGAACATGTTCGGCATGTCAGCTAGAATCAGAGAGCATAAAACAGTCTTGTCCAATCAGTCTTGTATCAATCCATTAGCTGGCTATTCCTGAAAAAAATCTCAAAAAGTCATGGCTATCAATAACACTTTCTTACACCTCAACACCACAATGTATATTTATATTTACGGATTTTCTGAAACTCCGGGTGACCGGAGCAGTTTATTCGCATAACATATCGATAGAGTAAGTTCGGAGCTGAATCGGTATCTGAACGGGCGTTCTTGAGCAGCAAAAGCTCTGACACGCAAGTTAAATGACTATGTACTGCGTTTCAATCAAAGCATTGAAAGCATTTTTATTATTTTCGACTCGTCCTCCTCTCTCCTCTTCTTGGCGTAACGTCCTCACTGGGACAAAGCCTGCTTCTCAGCTTAGTGTTCAATGAGCACTTCCACAGTTTTTAACTGAGAGCTTCCGCTGCCAATGACCATTTTGCATGTGTATATCGTGTGGCAGGCACGAAGATACTCTATGCCCAAGGAAGTCAAGGAAATTTCCTTTTACGAAAAGATCCTGGACCGACCGGGAATCGAACCCGTCGACTCGTGTTCAGTTCAATTGCAACACAACATGAAATAATAGCATACGTTTAAAAGAAGGAAAAATATCAGATGAAAAATCAGCAGCTTCAACATGTGAACATAGTAAAATCAGGAAACTTGAACAAAACTCCATTACCTTCTGGACCTTCTGGACCAACTGATGAAAAAAATCAGCAGTTGGTACATGAAAACGCAATGAAATTAGTAAACTTGAAAGACCAGCCTATTTTTGTTTGAAAGAAGGAAAATATCTAAAAAAGGCATCAACTAATGAAGAACAGCTTGTGTTCAAAAGGAAAAATTTCTTCTGAAACATACAGCAGTTGGTACAGGAGAACGACCCAAACAGGCACGTTGAACGTGCATTATGCCATCTTGGTGCGAAAAATCAAAGATCCTAGGAGGGTTAATAAACGTGAAAGAATAGCCTATGTTTCAAAGAAGGAAAAATACATGAGAAAAAGACAGCAGCTATAACATTCAGTACAAATACGAAACTTGAAAGAATAGCCTATGTTCAAAAGAAGGAAAAATCATCGATAAAAAAAATCACAACCATAATGTCCACTGTCAGCACAAATAACAAACGTGAAAGAACAGCATATGTTGGAAAGAAGGAGAAACCTTTGATGGAAAAGCCAGTATTTGCTACACAAAAACGCAATGAAATGGTGAAACTTGAAAGAAGAGCCGAGATTAAAAATAAGGATCTTTGATGGAAAATCAACTACTTCACCAATGCCAACAAAAACTACATTGCGAAACAAGTTACCATAATAATAAACACCCTTGAATGAAATATTTGCTTTTTAATGTTTGATATTATTTAACACGATTAAACTGCTATACGACTTAACGTCCATTCTATCAAACATACTAATAACATACAAATAAGTTCAGCAACATATAAGTTCAGATACCGAAATCTATAATATTTTTTTCCACAAAAATCTCTTTTCATCGGTTAGTGCCTTTCGACCAGATGTCCATTCGACGAATTGTCCATTCGACTAAATGTCATATGCTTCTTCTTCCACAAAATGGGTTTCGACCAAATGTCCATTCGACCAAATGTCCTTTCGACCAAACGTACTTTCGACCAAATGTCATTCGACCAAACGTCATTCGACCAAATGTCATTCGACCAAATGTCCTAAAGCCGTCACAACGTGTACTGTGAACTAAAAATTTGAACGCATCCATATTTTTAATTAGGCTTCTACAATTCCACTGTAGAACTTCAATCATATCTCCGACCTCGCTGGACAAATTAGCCATCGAAAGATATGAAAGATTCAAGAATCGGCCATTGTGAAGCCAGTTGCTTCAGAAGAGGTGTCACAAAGGGAAGTGCCATGTTTATCAAACTTCTTATTACGGGTGAGATATTAAACGTTTCGAAGAAGATATCCACTATCCCAGAAAGAGTCAATTTTCCGGAAAGACCGACTGGGTTTTGTCGACGTTCCTGTTGACTAGTATTTTGGCTTTCTGGGCGAAAAACTGGGGCATCTGGGGTTTTAGATGCTCCCGGAAGTGACGGAAAATCTCCAGCCGAAAATTTGAAACCTGGAGGCGATACCTTTTTGGTGTTTCCGCCACTTCTTGATTTTATCAGAGGAGTTTGACGAGCTGGTTGAGCAACAGGAACGTTTTGAGAAGCTCGCTGTTGCATGTGCCGTTTTGCAACAGCTCGCTTTCTTTTCGTCCCTGTCTCAATTATAGTGTACTCTACACCATCCTCAGAGTCAGAGCCTTGATCGTCATCCGGCAGAATTGCAAAGATATTAGTACTAGAAGAAGGTTGGGCAACTGGAACAGCAGTCGGGGCGATCTTTTTCAACATTTCTGCATAAGATCGCCTTGACCGCTGTTTTAAGGAGTTTATGGAATGTTTCTCCCGCTCTACGTACTTCGGGCATGCACTGAGCTCGTGGGGCGGAGATTCGCCACAAGTGGCACATTTTGGCTCCATATTGCAGGAGCCCTCCGCATGTTGTTCACCGCACATACCGCAACGTGGTTTATTGCTACAGTAAAGTGCGGTGTGCCCCAACTGCTGGCATTTTGCACAATGCATTACCTTCGGTTCGTAGAGGCGAACAGGTAATCGAAGAAGCCCAACCACGAGAACGCTCGGAAGAGCGGTGCCGGAGAAGGTCACCCGGAAAGAATTCGACGGTTGTTTTGAGCCGTCAGTTTGTGCCTTGTTCATTTGGACGGCATCAAGTACTGGAACCAGTGGGACGGCACGATTTTTAAACCCACCAGCTCCAGACATGATTGCAGCACAGGTTAAATTATCTTCGGTGACCACTCCGTAGCACTCTATCTCGAGGCTAGGCAGATATGTTTTATATTCCCGCGTAAAGAGCTCAAAGTTAGCGATCTTTGTCGCCTGATCGGGGTCATTTACTGTGACACGCAGCTTGTCGCGGCTGGGTGAGTCTACCTCCAGAACTCCGCGAAACGATTTTGCCAGATCATTTGCGATTTGTAATTTGTTTAATTTTTTTCCATTCGGTTTGGGCCGAAAGAAAACCAGAAAGGGACCCTTAGATCCGGGTGGATAAACTTTCTGGCGGGGGCTTGTAGCAAGTACGCTTTATAAATTAATATGTTCCATGATAAGTTTAAGATTATTTATAATACTCGTTATTTTGTTATTTGTTTTCCGTTAATTTATTCAATTTCTATGTTCATTCGTTTTTCGCATTTTATTCCAAATTTAATCACCGCAAAAAGCAATCCATAAGAATATACGACTGAGTTACCGACGCCCTAAATTTGAGTACCTTGAGTTCCCTTTAATCAGCTACCAAGAAAGCGCGTGGCTTGGCATGCCTTTTTCGCGCCATGATGCCGCCCGTTCGTCGCTTGGGTCACGGCCAACGACCCGCATGCAAATTAATTGAAGATGCGTTGACCTTTCTTGTTTCGGCATTCCACGCATGTCACGAACCTTGGAGGGGAAGTTGACTGGAGGATTTGAATAGGCCGTTGGAAAGAGATGCACGACTTCGGGGAACATTGCGAATAAATTTCTTTAATATTCGGATTCGCAAACTTGACCTTCGGTTAGGTTCGCGAAGTCGTGGGACAAAGCCCAGAAATTTCGCGGTATCTGAGGATTCTCCCAGCTTCGAATCGTTCACTTTGTTCCGTTTCGTGGAAGAGGCAAGAACGGTCAGTTTTTGTTTCCGTGCCGTGGTGTGTTTGAATAGGTAAAAGTGACATATTTCTTTAATAAGGTGTTAGCTAATTACATTGTTCCCCCTCTAGTTAAGCGCCAAGCCAATCTAGCGCTATTCGTGCAGTTGAGGCATTAGTCCCTGTGTGTAGTGTCGATTATTGTACAAAGAGGTAATTGTAGAATTTGATAGCATAGGCAACAGTGATGCTCTAAAACATGTGCGTTAATTAGGTACGTGGCAGCGAAGGCAGAGCCGACACACCACCCAGTGCAGTGAGACCGTTTTTGACCCCACGTAACGGCTTCAAAGGTCCCGGGGTACACCTGGCCGGAGAAGGTCGCGATCGCCAACACCGCACCTTTGGCAGGCAAGCCGTCCATTCGAACGAGCGTCATCCGTGGTGAGCATCCTCAAGTATAGTTTCAAGCCAACCACGCCGTCTAGCAAGCAACCGTTGCGCAGCAGTACCACGCGCCGACGGCGCCTCAACGTATTTTCGCGCCAGCTGCAGGACGAAAGTGAGCGTTTGTACCGCACTCCAGACGCAAGCCCGCGTACCGGTGTAGGAGACACCCATCGTCACCGTCGTCATCGTTTCCATCAATCGCCTCCCGAGGCGAGAGCCCCCGGCAAAGGCCGGGCGTGAGCTCCCTATCCAGCGTCGTCTCCCCACCCAATGAAACCCTAGGTGAAACCGTGAGTAGTATTGCATGCATATTTGTTAGTGTCGTCCATGGCCATGTGACCCGTTAGAGGCACAACAAATTTATGCTAGACCGCCCACATTATTTTCGGTGGCTCTAGCTCTGTAACCGGCGGAGAGGAGTGGATGAGATCGCCGTCGCCCAGTCGGAAATTTGCGTACCGAGAGTGAGAACTGGACGTGTCGGAGTTCGGTAGTGAAGAGCGGAGAGTTTGGTTGCGCAGAAGAGGAGAGAGTCGCGCATGCGCAGGAATGTAGAACGGAATTGAGCACGCACACATGTAAAATCTAGAGGGAAGATAGAGGGAATGCGAGTAGCCTAGGCCTAGGAAATGAAAGTGAAAGTTCAGAATAAATCCATGTATCTTTGTAAACAGAGTCTCTTGTAGTTTGGTATCCCTTGTATGTTGTCCCATGAGCAAGGTCGGAAGGTCGAACGTTATAATTGTTGCCGACCGAAATTTTGTAGTTTGAGCCGAGACACGGTGAGAAATGCTCTATGTAGTTTAATGTACTTTAGTTGATGTTTATTAAGGATATATGTTGCTTCGCGTTCGTTTTGTAGAGTTTTTGAATAGTTTGTGTAGTTTACTGGGTAGTCGGCCCGAATCCGATTTTGGACCGTTCTCTAGTCTTCCGTGGACTGGGACAGGTGAACTTTTTGGACTGGGCCCGTGAAGAAAACCCCCGCATTGGTGGCTTGTTCCCGGCCGAATATTGGAGGGATTTATTCGTAATTTTCTTTGGAGTTCGTCGTATCCACTCGGTAACGAGAAGTACGACGACCTTATTAGAGTCAGCCAGTCAGCTTACCCATCAAGAAAACTGACCCTTCCCTTAAGAAGGTCTCAAGCCGGGCAACGCTATCTTTGTTGGATGGTCTCCTAACGGAGTGGCGCATAAGCCATCCAATCGTTAACGGAAGCGCGACAGGCTGGCCCCGTTATAGGCTCACCGGGTTAGAAGAAGATCCAGGGATAGAAGAAAATACAGCGGGCTGAGAAGAAATGCCAGGCTGAGAGAAATTTGTAGCCAAGGGAGTTTTTACCATGGGCTGGGACCGTGTTTCTTTCACCAAAGAACTAATTGGAACGATTCCGGAAGAAACAACACAACGTACATGGGGAACCCCTGGATCGTTTTCATTATCGCCAGTTTCCATGGCGTCAGAATTCTGAATTTGTTCTATTGAAATAGTTGACAGACCAGAGCCTGTCTCATCATCGGATGAAATTACGAGATCCGGTGAACTCCCACCAGTGTCATTCGTTTCCATGCAGGCCTATTTTATTATACCTTATGCCAGACAATGGCAATAAAAAACCAATATAAGAACAAATATAACCAACCAGATGTTCAATATAAAGTTAAACCGGGAGAACGGGAAAAAAACACCAATCCAAAAAAAATCGTTCACCAACTTAAATATCTATAAAAAAAATATTGAAGGAGAAAAAAAAGAAAAACAAAAAAAAACAAAGAAAGAAAAGGATAGCAACTAAAAAAAACACTAATTCGAAGACGTGGTCCTACCTGAATTCAACCAATAGTCCTACGTCGAGAAAAATAACCAAGTCAAAAAAGCAAAAATAAATCCAGAAAAAAGGGTTTTTGAACCACTGTGGTTAAAATGCGGTAGAGCAAAACGGAGTCAAACCAAAAAAATAGTCTCAACACCTGTTCTAATACGAAGTAAAGTGATATCGGGAGAAAAGGGCAAGAAAGAGGAAAAAAAAACTTATAGAAAAAGGATAGCAACTTAAAAAAAAATCAATTCAATGTTTGTATCTACTTAAATACTAATATAATATGAGAAAATATTGAAAAAAAAAAAACAAAAAAAAAATCAAAAAATAGAAAGGATAGCAACTCAAAAAAAAACTTAAAACTAAAAAAAAAAATAGTGTGGTGTAAATGGGCCGTGAACCGGGGGGAACTACTGTACCATCGAAACTCAAATCGAAATATTTTTTTTACTGCGAGCTAGACGGTGGACTGGGGAACAATAGAGCGGCAAAAAAGATACAAAATACTCAACTGGTCTGTGCACAGCCTTTGTATACCTATATGTAGGTAGGTAGCTTGTTGGTGGCGATGGCTTGGTCTGCTGCTGCTGTTGTACGCTGATGACCTTTATCGTCGACTTTTTCACTTCGTCGTTACCGGCGTCGTCGTCGTCGTCGTCGTCGTCGTCGTCGTGGTGCGTTGTTTATGATGAGCAGTTATGCTTGCCTAGAGATTAGAGCTGGACGATGTTGCTATGCAACTCGCTCCCCAACATCGGAGGGATTCGCCTTGCGGCACTACACTCCGCACTAGTAGGATACTAACGATATAAAAAACCCTCAGAACGAGGAAAAAAAAACTCTACTAACTACGAAGGCTACCGCGCGAAGAGAAACGGACATTCACATCCGACTCGTTCCAAACACCGATAGGGAATGAACATAAAATTTTCTCATTAACCCATATCCGCCCATCGTCATATTTATATGACAGATGCCCCGAACGCCCAGCGTCCTATAAATAGCACATTCCTTTTGATGTGAATATCTTCAGAATTATGCAAAATTTTGGAATACTTTCTTCAGAGAAGATGTTCTCCACATCCATACCTTGCTCATAGTGGACAATATAGTTTGTGACTGGTTCACTAGATGGCGTAAACGATGCTGCAAAGAATACTTATTGTCACAATCTGTGAGCTTCATTTCTAATGCAAAAAAAAAAATCCTGGAATCTTGACAATTTTTAATAATTAATAGATGATTTCTTCGGCATAGTTGTTAATAATACATACAAAAGTCGATGTATGTATGATTATTTGTTTATATGCTTGTATGTTTATATCTTTGTATGTTTGTCTAATTGTATGTTTATATGTATGTACGTATGAATATATGTATGAATATATGTGTATGTTCCGGCATAACTCTGGAATGCGTCAATAAATTTCAATAAAATTTGACATACACAATTCTAACGATGTAGAGGTGGTAGTAGGGATATTGAAATTCAAGATGCCGGCTTATGTTCCAAGATGGAGGTCAAAACTCTAGAACGTATGCTATTTAACGGCAATGCTGCTTCGGATACTATGCAATATAGGTATCTGTCGATCGGGTTTCATGAGTAGAACTCAAAAATATATATCCGACATCATTTTGAAATCCAATATGGCGGCCATGGAATGGTAGTTTGAGCTATAATATCATGCAATATGGGTATCTTTTGATCGGGCTTGATGAGTAGAAGTCAAAAATCGATATCCGACGCCTTTTGAAATCCAAGATGGTGGCCATGGAATGGTAGTTTGAGCTATGATACCATGCAATATGGGTAGAATGATGAGTAGAAGTCAATTACATATCGACATTTGACGCCATTTTGAAATCCAAGATGGCGGAGCATATCCAAGAAGGGTTTCTATCGATCGGGCTTGATTAGTAAAAAGGTAGAGGGTGAGGTAGAGGGTCAGGGTAGATGGTAGGGTAGCGGGTAGGTAGGGACGATGGAGCATACGGTCGGGTAGAGGGTTTGGGTGAAGGATAGAGTAGAGGAGGTGGAGTAGAAGGTTAGGATAGGGGGTAGGGTAGACGATAGGGAAGATGGTGAGTAGGGTTGAGGGTAGGGGAAGGGTTACGGTAGAGAGTAGGGTAGACTGTACGATTGAGCACAACATAGAGAATATGGTGAAGAGTTAGAGTAGTAGAGGGTACGGTAAAGGATATGGCAGTGGTAATGTTAGAGGGTTGAAGGTTATGATAGAACGTAGGATAGAGGGTTGGGATAGAGAGCAGAGAATACAGTAAGGTAGAGGCTAGAGAGTAGGGTGAAGAATTGAGACGAGATTAGATGAGATGAGGTTTTTTTCGAGACACCTTCAAGAAATCTTTCCGAAATTTCTTCAGGCATTCCTTTCGAGAATCTTCCCAGGTTTCCTTCCGGGATTCCTTCTGATATTGCTTCCGGAATTGCTGAACGGATTGCTCCGGGGTTCTCTTCAGGGATTTTTGCAGGGGTTGCTTTGGGAAATCTTGAAAGGCTTCTTTTAATTATTCTTTTCTTTTAAAATATAGATACCTGCCGAGATTTTTTCAAGCAATCCTATCCTAGATGACATAAACATCTTCTATGGTTCTTGCAGGAATTCCTGCTCAGCTTCCATCCGGCATTCCTGGCATGATCACTCTAAGGATTCCATCAGGTATTTTTTACGAAAACCTTAAGGAATAACTTCAGGGTTTTATGCCAAAATTTGTTTTAGAAAATCCTGAAAGGATTCTTACAGAAATTCTAGCCAGCATCCTTTCATGGATTTTTGCTGAAATTACTTCACAGATTCGTCCTAGTATACTTTCAAAGTGTTTTGTCGAAATATATTCAGAGAATCCTAGTGGAGTTTCTTCAGGTATACGTTGCGGGATCCTTGCTGGCTTCTCGGGAGTGTTTCAGGCATTCCTCTCGGGATTCATACAGCAATCCCTCCCAGGATTTCTTCTGGGATTATTTCAGGAATTCCTACTAAGCTATCAACCGAAATTCCTCTCAGGATTCTACCAGATATGCCTCCGGGAATTCCTTCAGTAAATCCTCCCGAGATTCCTTCAGGAATTTCTACCGGGATTGTTAAGGAAAATTTTGAAAGGTTTCTTTCGAGTGTTCTAGTCCAGCGTTCCTTTAGGGATTCCTGCTGAAGTTTCTACACAGATTCCTTCTGGGATTTCGTAAAGGATTCCTTTAGAGGCTCCTATTATGATTGCTCAAGGGATTCCAACTTATATTCTTTCAATGATTTCTGTGAATCTTGAGAATGTTGCAGGGTTCTTTTAGGTATTCGTGCCAGGATTCCTGCCGGAGTTCCTCCAAAGACTCTTCCCGTTTTGTTGTTTTTGACACTCCTCCCGGGATTTCTTCAATTATTCTTTCAGGAAGTCCTGCTGAGCTTCCAGCCCGGATTCCTTGCGTGACTTCTTTAAGGATCCTATCAGGGATTCTGTACGGGATTTCTTTTGTGACTTTCAAAGTTTCTCCCAAGCGTGAATTGCAACTTAAGGCACTGGAAGCATTTCCGCATTATTTTGGTTTTTGATTTTTCATAAAATAACTAAGCAATATTTTCAAAATCGGTTTTCATGCACATGTAGAGTATGGATCAAGGTATCTCCTGAATTTTTTTCAGAAGGAAAATGTCTTTAGTTATTGCAGAAACCATTTTTTTGTGAAATTTGGTTTAAAAATGGTTTCTGCAAAAACTAAAAACATTTTCCATCTGAAAAAAAATCAGGAGATACCTTGATCCATACTCTACATGTGCACGAAAACCGATTTTGAAAATATTGCTTCGTTATTTTATAAAAAATCAAAAACCAAAAAGTGAGGAAATGGATCCAGTTTCGCCTTAAGAGAAAAATAGATAAACAGGGAGGGATAGGCGTTTTGATGCTCTTAGATATCTTTAGTAAACCATGATGTCATCTGAAAGTCATTTTCTTATTTTTCTTCAGTAGTTGTCCTCTTTTTCACTAATTATTGATGCATTGTATCTATACGGACCACAATAAAACGATAATATACAATTTGTGCTTAAATAGAGCTTGTAAAAATATCAGATGTCGAGGATCTACATTGAAGGTATTTTTTGGAACTACACCATAGACTTCCATGTTTTTTTTGTGAAATCATGTTTATTTTATTGGATCTTGACTTGTAATTATATTTTTTTCATGAACATTACAATTGTGAGACACCTTAGGCGTTAGTGGGTTAAAGATATTTTTCTCTTTTGGGGTACATTATCGTTAGGGGTAGGCGGGGCAATATGGACACCCTAAGGTTTTTGCCTACTTTACCTGGCAAGATGTCAAAAAAGTTTAGTTTTTTGATGCATGTATCCTTTTAAAGTCCATTTAGCATCTATTGCATAAGAATGCTCACGAAGAAAAATTATTTATCCACTTCAAAAAATGTTAAGAAAAATCAGGCCAAACATTTCAATAGGTCCTATCTGCATTTGAGAGGCTCTCTTTGTTCACCCTCTCTTTCAATTATTGCAATGTAATGGTACACTTTTCAACTATTTTTGCAGTACAAATCAAAAGACGATTGTTTTGACCATCGTTCAATGCAAGGAGACAATCATAATACAAATAAACAGCTGAGATATTAACGAAAGAGAGGGGAACCAAAGAGAGCCTCTCTTCTGCAGATAGGACCTTTAGACATGTTTGGCCTGAAATGTTAGTTTT
The DNA here is from genome assembly GCF_035046485.1 of Aedes albopictus. Lineage (NCBI taxonomy): Eukaryota > Metazoa > Arthropoda > Insecta > Diptera > Culicidae > Aedes > Aedes albopictus. Next base: position 478,659,831 of record NC_085137.1, on the reverse strand, counting down.
TCATGACCGTCTTCAAGCATACGGGGCAGAATGGACACCATGAGACTTTTACGAATTTCGTACATTATTTACACATATAAAATCATTTCATTACAAACCAACTATTATGGATGAATAAAACGCCGAAGTAGTTCATTTTTGTTCAGTTAATTTAACCCTCTAATACCCAAATTTTTGATTTTGATCTAAATATCATTTTTCGTCATCTAAAATCGATTTAAACATGTTTTGGAAAATGATTCTTTTCAATTCTCGATTTCGTGAATTTCAGTTTTTGATTTTTCTAATTTTTATTTTTGAACATCCCCACACTTTTATATTTTTCCTAGAAGCCAATTTGGGGAACAAAATTTTTGGATGAAAACATTTTGAGATTTTATGAGATTTTATTATTTTATTTTTTTTCACAGAAAATTTTATTTTCCGTGTAATTTTAAGGAAAATAATTTTAGAAAGTATTCGATTCCCTTAAACTGTTAATCAAGGATAGAATGATTTGGGAAAAATTTAAAATATGTTTATTGTAGCGATTTAATACAAAATAAACAATGACTTCTAAAAGGTAACTAAAACATCAATTTTTCAATGATGTAAATGTAAATCCGCTTTAAAATACACCAAAAACCATGTTGAGATATGCAGAACAAAAATATAAAAAAATTGATTTTCCACGAAACAAAAATTACAAAAATGCTCGAACTATACCCCGTCTAAAGGCGGGATTGGGTATTAGAGGGTTAAATTCAGGCTGTTTTGGATAAAGCCTCGTTTTTGTCGGCATGTAAGCTGTGCCTAGAACAACTATTTTCCACTGCTGTCGTTTTTTGACCAATTTGTTTCACCCTATGTCTATTATAGTGAACATTTAACCGAAAATATACTGAAATCGAAGAATTTGGTTGGTTTGTGATTTAGGTTATATTTTTCCCTTGCCGCTTCTTTCAAAAAGGTGAGTGTCCATTTTGCCCCGGCAGCAGAAGATATTTCCAAACTTGATTTTTGATATAATAAAGAAGAAAATATAAACATGTTAAGCATGTAGATACAGCAAAACTACTTGTATGTGTTCTAGAAATATCAGGTTTTATTCGACCTGCAATAAATTAATCACTAAATCTTATTTTAGATGGTGTGAAAATTATAATTTCCATGCACAAAAAACGGACGCAACTTTTTCGTGTAAAATCAAGTATAATTTTAATTTCGAATGTTTCTTTCCTGAAACTACGTTTTAGGCAAATGGACTATATTCTCCATTCATTAAAAGTTCAAAAAAGTTCGCATATTTCAAAATATTGAGGGTGTCCATTCTGCCCCGGGTGTCCATATTGCCCCGCCTACCCCTATTAAGTGGCTCATCAATAAAGCATAGTATGAACTTGGTAGTTTGTGTTCATCTTCTTATGAATTGATGGCATTTAAAAAATAGTCGAATAATTATTTCACCCTTTTGTAATTTCAGTCTTATGTGCTTCATTCTTTTGTATGCAATTCTCAATTGCAATTGATAGATCAAATAAAATTGAATTTTTGGGTGGTTTATCATTTTTTAAGTAGCCGAAAGACACATAATATTTTTGATGTTACTTTGATAGTGCCCAGAATAACACCATAAAACCCACATATTGTTCAATATTGTAATATTTCTGAAAATTGTACGTACATATAGTGAGTACGTAAAAAGAGTTTGTGTTGAATGAAAAATTCAATTACTTCATCAGGAATCATTATCTGTGTAAAATCTAATTTCTGCAATATTTTAACCTTCGGTTATGCTACACATAGTGAGCACACTTGATTTGTTTTAGAAAATTAATTTTAAGAAATGTTGAACACTGTTGAAACTAGTAATCCTACATTATGTAGAGGATTTCTAGTTGAAACTACATAAAATTATAAGGGCAATGCATACTTTTAGGCGTTTATCGGGTTAGATTTCTGCCCCAATTTATAAGTTCTTTTTCTATTTTTTTTTTTTTTTAGTGGTTATCATTTCTCTCACATGTTTAGAGCTGTTTTATATCTATATGAGTCAGAATATAACGATAGCGTAGAAGTTGTACTGGAATAGAACTTGAGAAAATTATCAGATATTGAGGACCTACAATGAAGATTTTTTTTTGGAACTACACCATAGACTTCCATTTTTTTTGTCAAATCATGCTTATTTTATTGGAACTTGACCTTTGATAACATATTTATGCGAGACACCGTGGGCGTGAACGGGTTAAAAGTCCAATTTTGTGCTAATAAATACTAAAATGCTCCATAATAAAATACAAATGCTTCATATAAAAATGCAAAATCTTCATAAAACATAAAATTCTACCCATAGCAAATTGAATATTGCGCCATAGAAAATAGACAAATGCTCCATAAGTATTATCAAACTGCACCACATAAAATATAATACACAGGGAATAATTTCTACTCAGAAGCTGAGTTGGTCTTACTCAGAAATCGAAAAATCCTTTGTTTTCTTACTCAGTTTCCGTTAAAAGTGGGACAACCCATTGCCAATGGGTTGTTCCACTTTTAGCCGAAAGTGAGTAAGAAAACAAAGGATTTTTCGATTTCTGAGTAAGGCCAACTCAGTCATTGAGTAGAAATTTTTCTCGGTGTATGCCGTATAAAAATTGAAAATTCTCCATAACTTTAAACATCTACACCACTAAAGTAGTGCAGTGTAAAGCAATTCAGCCTTGGCGAATTAAAATATGACAATATCTATCTATGGAGAATTTCATGGAGCAATTCATATTTTATATGGTGTAGTTTGATAATACTTATGGAGCATCCATCTACTTTCTATGGTGCATTTTCAATTTTTTATGGTGCGATATAATTTTTTTATGGAGCAATATTTAATTTTCTATGGGTACAATTTGCATTTGCATTTTTCTATGGAGCATTTCAGTATTATTTATTGGTGCAAAATTTGACTTTACATGAGAAAATTTTATGTTTTATCGATACATTTTCTATAAAGTATGGCACGTTTTCAATTATTCGAGGGAAATATTGCACATTTTCATGGAACATACATACGTTCATACTTTATGAAGTGCATTTTGATTTTCTATGGAGCGTTTCTATTTATGAGTGCACAAGTATTTTCACCATTCAGGTAATGCATTTGAAAGCGAAACCAGAATTTTTGAAGCACCACGGTGCATTTGTCAAGGCTTTGCGGTGCACGATCTGAAAACCCCTGATCTGATCGATTCCTAATATTTTAGCATAAGGGGATTTTTTTTTATTACCGAACAGGTTTGGGCCGAAGGGTCTCCGATTTCAATGAAAATTTCACCAGAGCTAGAGGTCGTGGATATATGATCAAATTTGGGATTCAAAAAAATCATAGTGGACTATTTTCCCGAAAAACGCTAGATGAAATTTCACGATTTTCCCAAATTTTTCAAAATACCCCAAACTTCAAAAAATCATATCTCAAAAACTATACATCGTAGAACAAACTTTTTTTAGTGAAATCGACGCCAAATTACCTCAGCAATCCGATAAAAATACATTGAGAAAAAAGTTTCTCAGAAAATTTTTCACCATAGAGAAAAAACGTCTAAAAATGCTGATAAAAGTACCGTCTGTATCATAGATTATTTTGAACAAAATTTTTCCTAGCGCAAAAATTAATGTTCTTCATTTCGTTCTTTGACGCAAAAATGGAATCTCTTACCGTTTTAGAGATATAGCCAAAAAACCAACGGCCAGTCGCTATATTTTCATAGGAAGCCATCAACAAAAGCGGCCGATCACTTGTTGCAACATATTTGCTTTGCGGCGAGCAAATGACAAACGCTAATTTCAACGTAATTTTGACACTCACGTGAATCGGAGTGCACTGACAGCACATATATGGTACTTTAGTGCCTTTTAAATGCAACAACTTATAAAATTTTGAAATTAATGGATTTGTAACTAGAAAGCGTTGCAAATAACAAGTTTACAACGAGCAAACGCATATTTAAACATATTTTTTTTTTTTTCAATCAAAGCAATCATATGCCGTTAGAGATGAGTGGATATCAGGTAACTATAAGGTCTCTTTACACATGTAAAGCTTTATTTTGTTTTTATAGAGTTTTTGTTGCTTAAATGATCATTGGTATGTGGATTCTTCTATACACCATAAAGAGACATTTTCCACTCAATATTTAATAAATAGCATGGTCTGTGCATAATGTGTGTGTATAATGTGCTTTAGAAAAAACACTAATTTAAAACTTAACGGAACTTTAGACCGTTCGCAATGCTGTTTTATTTTGTATGGCGAGTTTTAAATTTTTTAAAACTCGCCATACAAAATAAAACAGCATTGCGAACGGCCTTAAAAGATATATACCATGGATGAGAGGAACAAACATGTACTCTCTGTAGCGGATCTGGTGTGATGATTACAGCTCGTGACTGTCACGCCGAGGACCTGGGATCGAATCCCACTCCCGACATACGAAGGGAAGTAAAGTGTGGGTCCCGAGATGAACTAGCCTATGGCTAAAAATCTCGTTAATACAGATAATAAAATAAACATGTACTAATTAGTACGGGCAACAAATTAAAGTTTAGCATGCATACAACTTCTTAACGCGCTAATAAAACATTGTTGCTTCAAACCAAGCTTTTCCTGTTCTAAGAAGCGACACAATTCCAACAGTGACGATAATAATATTCAGCAATGGTTAGCGAAGATTAATACCGTGCTCTGTATAGAGCTACTGAGTTGACAACAGTTGAGACAGCACGGTACGCTGGAGGATCGATCATTACCGTTAAAATAAGTTTTGATATTGATTAATAGAAAAAACACTGAAATGTAAGATCAATCAATTCATCACTTTTTTCTAACTAACAATTTGTTGTCAAAAAGACTTCATCAGTTTTGAGAACGAGCATGACAAACCCATACTACTACCCATAATATATTCGAATCAACCAATAAATCGGTGCACGGTTCGAATGATTAATATATTGTCTAAAATTGTTTAATGCTCTAAGATGTCAAGTAAATGTTTAATTTCAAGAAATCCTCTAACGTCCACATTTTCATTCACAGCCTTTGCAT